>NC_052507.1:59851052-60152552 GCF_014356525.2 Nilaparvata lugens
AATCTCAAGATTAGATCAAAGAAAAAATATATAGAGCAACAAAATATACAATGAAACAAGAAACGAAATCAAATAAAATATCACAGATCAGTATTATTTTCTAGTTCTATAGCACGAAACTTTACCATGTGCTTTCACTTCATTGATCATTATGCATTTATCTTCATGCAGCTTTGACATCAACTTGCTGTTGCTTGTCGATTTGGATAATCCTACTTTATATTATATTAACTTCCCAAATCAGAGCATGATAAATTGACAAATCAATAATTAAATATATATTAATTTCTATAGTTTCCAATAAATTTCTTTATAATAAATACATTTATCTCAGGGTGCAAGATTCGGCACCTGATGGAAATAGATAGATCAATTTATCTAATGAACCAGAGCTACATTATATTATCATAAATTACATTATAAAATTAATGATCATGTGAACATTTGTATTATCAGCTTAGAACTTAATATTCTTTTAATTGGTGTATCTTTTGATATATGAATTGACTCGTTACTATTCAATAAAATATTTCTTATACCATTTTAAAACTTGCGCAAGTATTTTTATTAATTTCTTAATTTTTGAAACCTTTTCGATGAGCTAGCTTTTATTTCTTATTTCATTCGAAGCACTGAGGGCGCCCTATCACTATTTCAAATATTATTCACTCACGTGCTAGATTTTCTATAAGTTGCTGATGGCGATCCAAACTCCTGGTAGTCCTGGATTATTGGTGGCCGAAGTCGTCTCTTCCAAAGGATTAAAAATATTTGAATGACTTTTGCTTTACTATAGCATCACAAAGTCTTATGAAAAACTGATAATTTGATTTAACTTTAAGTTATTAAAAAGGTACAGTAAGATATTGCGCTCTACAATTTTTGGTGACATTCCATGGTAGTGGTTGGCAGGCAAGTGGGCAAGTTCTCCTTTCTTTTTCACAATTTTCATTTCTGACTTGCAAATTTACATAAAATTTAAATAATTTATTACTACGCCATTCAAGGCTCAAATACTTCGTGCCAATCTA
This sequence comes from Nilaparvata lugens, assembly GCF_014356525.2. Taxonomy (NCBI): domain Eukaryota; kingdom Metazoa; phylum Arthropoda; class Insecta; order Hemiptera; family Delphacidae; genus Nilaparvata; species Nilaparvata lugens. The sequence goes on from NC_052507.1 coordinate 59,852,084, forward strand.
TTAAATTATTACTTATGTTACACCTCTGATAATTTATCTGCCTTCGGGCCATATCCAAAACATAAACTGAACAACAATAATTCATAAACTCTTATCATTTATAGAAATATATACAAATATATTTGAATCGGCTCACTATTACCGCCCATCAATTGCTACCATTTGATTGGTTCATGCAAATTGTTATAGTATACATGCGCCTACGAACCTCCTACTTCCTTAATACATAATATTATTTTTATCTGGGTTTTTTAGTACATTTTTTACATGCAAAATAATTTTCTAAAGATTATAGGTTGTTTATCCCTTTACAACAATTAGCCATGTGCATTTTTTGGTTCCTCTAGTTGCATACCATTTAGTTACAATAAATTTCTGCCAAGGTGTCTGGCTAGATTCTATGTTATGCGACTCAATCGATCATTAAGTCGCCGATCAATAGATATTTTACGCCTAACCTCAAATTTTCAATACTTTATATAATATTATATAAGTAGCAAAATTATTTCCATTTCTATTCGGCCGTTATAAATTTAGCCATGATGCCTGATATTATCTAATCTTTAAAAGCGTTATCGCATTTGGCGATATTAGCCTATTATTCCACTTAGCCCTATAAATTTCTTTCAAGTAGGGATTTTTATTTACCCATCAGAATTTGATTCGTTACAACATATAAACATTTGAACATTTAAACATAAAAACATTTTAACATTAAGAGAAATGCCAAACCGTCAACTTGAATCTTAGACCTCACTTCGCTCGGTCAATTAAAAATGTAAAATTTATCCACGATCATTCAACGCGTACTCATCAAGAAGCATACTTCTCAAACACCACACGACAGCTCCAATTAAAATACCTAACACTTTCAGATTTTGTTGCAGCTGTGAGAATCACTTCAACTGTCAGCATACCTTTCAAATAACATCAATGCTCTCCATCCAATCAATGCTGACAGTTTGAGGTGAATCTCACTATAGCACGCTCCACATCACAACACACACTACCGAAGATTTAGAGCCTTCTGCAACATGGCAGCATAGATCATCGGAGCCGGTTTCGTGGTCTCGGCTCGAGATTATGACTCGGTCGAGTGCACCCCTGACACAAGTGACTCGGGTCGAGTGTACCCCAGGCTCGAGTAGACTGGCTCCTTGGGGCGCTGTTAGTTTCAAACCACTGTCACCACCAACGTGATGATTGCTCCTACTAATTTGCAGGCAACATCAGCATTGTCGTCATCATCATCATCATCATTACATCAATCATCATGGTTATCATTATGTCCTTCATTATCATTGAACTCATCATTATCTTAGGTATTTCGCAGGTATCAGGATTATCATCATCACCATCATCATCATTTCATCATCATATTCATCGTTATCTTGGTATCCTATAATTATCATTGATTTCAAAACTATTTCCAAAATTGTCTCAAATAATCAGCATCTCTTTTATCACTTTCAATAATCATCGTCATCATCAGAATGAAATTTGTCAAATCATTACTAGTACATTATAATCATCTTCAACAGTATCATAATCGACATCATTGAATCATCGCTTATCTCAAGAAGATCATTTTCATCATAATTTGGACTAGGATTAGGCTGGCCACTAATGGTAGGACTTGTATGATAAACTTGTGCACACATACATATTCATCATACATGTTCTGTCAACATCGAGAGGCTACAAAAATCAATTAATAACAATAAATGAACAGCTTGGAGTTTACAAATTATAATGATACGAAAATAATTTAACCTCAAACAGCGCAGCAAAGAAAAAATAAACAACAAAACATCGTAGATGCAAAAACCAAACCTCAGAAAGTTTTCGTAGCCTTTTGCTGTGATGACACAACAATGTATGACGTCATGTGTATTATCCATGTCTTATCGTTAGTGGCCAGCCTTATAGGTTCATAGACAAATTGGAAATAATCACAGGCTCATACAGCTTCTAATGTTCGAGATATCACCGCAATTCTACCACACTAACTCACTTAGGAAGAGTTACAAACGAAGATCATGCCATCTCGATCACAATTTTGCACAAACATCAAGTTTAAAAAAAATTAAAACATCACAACCCCCCACTAAATATCACAGGCAAACAATTCAGTTCGCACTGTTTTATGCATAGGAAGAAAACAGAAACACACAACTTTTAGTTCAGCTACTACCTTACGAGCTTACATTTTTCGAAGGGGTGTGAGAGGCATACATTTCCCCAATAAAAGTGTAGGAAACTGGTCGATTTTTCCGAGTTTGGTGTGGTAAGGTTAAATTTTCTGGAGTTGGGATGCAGTTTTATTTCCAAGGTACAATAGCAAAACAGAACAAGCGGTTTTCTTCAGCAGATGTTGGTTTATTTAGGGTGAGGGTTTGGTGGAGGAAAGTGAGTGGAGAGTGAGAGAGAGAGAGTGAGGGAGTAAGAGAGAGGTGTAAGTTCAGAAACAAGCAGTACGGTCTCTCACTAAGGTAAAGGAATTTACTGCGTTCTGATCCCGAGTTTTGGAATAAGGAAGACAGTTCAGTGAACGAAAAGGGTGGGCGACGTTAGGCAAAGGGCGTAGGGCAATATTTAAGACAGCGCAAAACTCATTCAAGGGCTCGTAAAATTTGTAAGGGCTCACTTCCACCCTGACACCTAAGCTGAGTTTATGTATTGCAAATATCGTTGTCGCGAATCGTTTTCGGGGGCGCCCTTCTAGGGTTGAATGTCTTGAAGCTAAAGATGCCCTTATTAGAATGATCGTTTCCGTGAACTAAGCGGAGTTCTTCATCTATAGAGACTCGAAAAGCTATAGTGAGGTCCACATTATAATGGCAGTGTACGATTGACAATACTGTTGCTGTCCTTTTCTATCATACAACAAAACAGATAGTACTATCTCTCTCTCGCTTTGCAATGTTGTCTATTTGCCAGAATATTTTTTTATATTCACTTTTGACAGTGACTGTACAAAACTGAACATACCATATTCTCAGCCGCCATTTTTTTTCTTCATTCTATCAAAATACTTGAGTACACAAGTCGTATAATTGATTTGAAATGTATTTCTGAAACAAAGAAATAATTTTTGAAATTACCTTATGAGAAACACAAATTAAAATACCTGAAATGACATTTTGAAAGTTGATAACTAACCATCCTAGTAGGTTAGACCTACTCGTATAAATAATATTGAAAAGTTATTTCAGAATTAATCCATTGAAACTACTTATTTTTGAATAGGTTTTATATTTTTCCATTATTTTTAAAGGAAATTGGAATAGAATACCTACCAAATAACTCAATTTCTGTTGTTTTGAAATTTCTTAAATTGTTGTATCACAGCTTTTTGAATTAGCCGCCTTTTCGAATTATACGGTTTGTATAAGAATAAAAATCTGATCTCAGTCATGATAAAAAAATTGAAAGCAAATTTTCTAATCAAATTATGAAAAAATATATTTTCTTGATCAATTTGACATTAAATTGATTATTTTATCAAGGAAATGATAATTATTATTAGATTAAGTTTAATGGGATGAATTGCGTAACAGCTGTGTACAGTCAGTGGCAAAATGGAGAGACTTTGCAACGTTTTTCTTTCTTCACTGTCATTATAACGTGGACCTAACTAAATGAATCTTGAACTAGTTCACTAATATGGCGAGATGGTGTAGCTTGGTAGATCAATAATGGAAGCATATTTTATCTATGTTAGCAGTCAGTAGCTCGTAACATCGCTGCACCACTCGATTCACGTTATACGCATAAGTTGTATTGGTATTTCGTCACACCTCACCAACACATTGCAAGCCATAGACTCTGCATCTTGAACGAAAGAGTCAATTACTAAATAATTACTCGAACTGTATATCAGAATATTGAAAGATTATCAATTTAACAATACTATTTTGTAATGTAATATAGTTATTCACTATTCAATTTTATTTGGGGATGATTTTGATTGGAATATGTTCCATGATTTCATGTTCCTTATCTACCTTATCAATTCTTTTCCTTATCTACATTAACAATCTTCCTCAGTTGAACATTAATAGTAAACTTTTCTTATTTGCGGACGACACAGCAGTGGCTTCTACCGGAAAAAATTGGGAAGAGGCTTATAATAATGCAACAACTGATGTAGCTAGAATTAAAAAATGGTTTGATCACAACTGCTTAACAGTGAATACAAGAAAGACCAAATACCTGCCTATTGTCACCCGAAACCAGCAAGATCCAGGGCCTAGAGTATTTAAACTTCACTCATGTCAAGATTTAACTTCCATTGGCTGTAGTTGTGAAGTTCTAGAGCGAGTTGACCAGTACAAGTATCTGGGCATAACATTTGATCGCGCCCTCAGCTGGGGTCCCCATGTACAACTTGTCAAAAAGCGACTTAGAAGGCTACTATATGCTTTCTCTCAGCTAAGCCAAGTTTTAAGTAAAAAGCATTGCAAGTCAGTGTACTTTGCTTATGTTCAGTCCATCATTCAATATGGCATTCTTATTTGGGGGGGACTGCCTGCTACCCTTCTGGAGCCACTTGCGGTGTCGCAGCGGCATATAATCAAAACTATCCTTAAGAAAGAGTACCGCTATCCAACCATTCAGTTATTCACTGAATTTCCGGTGCTGAACATAAGACAACTCTACGTAAAATCTTTATTAATTTATCTCAGAAACAATAATTTTAACATTTTACCAGAAATAATTTATACTTATCCAACAAGATACAGAGTAAACTATGGCTTTGCGACGCCCCAAGTGGTCCACGGGCTTGAGTTGAGAACACCTTTCTACCTAGCCCAAATGGTACACAGGAACTTACCTTTTGAGATATTAAGGAATATGCAGGAATGCAGTGTTACTGTATACAAACGGAGGATTGACAGGTGGCTGTACTGTATGGGCTGGGAAATGACAGAAAGTCTGCTTCGGTCAGTATACTTGCATTGAATTAATTTGTTTATTTCCCGGAATTCTTCTTTTTCTTGACTCTATCAGTGAGAATCTTAATACTCCTTCTTCTTCTTATGTAATAAATTGGCACCTTTGTACTGATATCTTTTGAGGATCCGCCGATCACTGTTCCTACATATATATCTTCAATTTCTTTATTTTTCTTTCCCCATTTTTTTTTAAGATTTAGAAGTATCATTAACATGTTGTTGCTAAGAAAAATTCAATAGTCTATGTTTTGTTTGATATTATTACTTTTATTTCATTCAAATTTACTTTTTTTATTGATCTTTTACTCTTATCTTTGTTATGGATTTAAAACTATAATTTACAGTACCATATGTTTTGGTATTATGATATCTTATCTTATCTTATTATTATAATTTTTACAAGAAGCACTGAATGGGAGAGAAAAACTAAGGATACTCCTTGTACTATTTCTCTCCCAAATTTAGATAATAATTTAAAAGTCCGAAATGAGGTTATGATTCCACTTTTCTGAAATTTAGTTCTTTTTCACTCAAAAACAACTAAAGCTAAGTTATGTTATTAATGTGTTTTATTCAGCTATCAAGTTGGTGAAATGTAGCTATTTCTGTACTAGAAAATCATGCAGGCCATTTAAGGCCATAAATTGATAAAACGCAATAGATCTAGAACCAGTAGGTAACCTGGAACTCACCCCTACACACAGACGTATAGTCTTGTAGGGGTATTCTAGTAATAATAATACTATCAATTTTATTGTATAGTGCATTTTAAAGAATAAAGAATTTTGAATTGAATTGAATTGAATTGAATGGATCCGCTGTCTTAATTCCAAACTGGCTACTTGTTACAAGTAAGTTATCACAAGCAGGCCTAACTTGCTACTTGTTGAGGTATTAATGTTCAATACGTAGAATACCGATTGGCACTATAATTGACTGAAATAATAAAAAGAAGTTTGTAGGCGAATACCTGTTTTTCTTTTCTTCTAAATGCAATTTTCCACCTGATACAATACATCAATCGCGAATGAATAAACCAGGAGTAGCATCCAACAAAATGAAGTCTTGTGACGTGTTTCCAGTGACCAATCAGAAGAATTGGATGTGTGAACTAACTATACTACCATTGCTCGCCTGTGATTGGTGCCCCCCTGTTGTTTTAAAATATCATAGATGCTAATGTTCGACTTTACAAGGAACTATAGGATTTGATGGACGTTCTGTTGATTCCAAAGCGCCTCATGTAAATTGGCTAAATTTTGAATAATTTAGTATGGTATTCTCCTATAATCTGCTTCATAATTCCTCAAGTCCATTCCAATATCATTCCATAATAATTGTTGATTTTTTCTTCTGGTTGATCAAAATCATGTGTTATTCAATTCAACAAACCTACGAAATTCCTCAGCCAAAAGCTGATCAAAATCAAGTGGGAATGCTATAGTGATTGAAGATTGAAACAATTAAATTACAAAATTAAAAAAAAAATTTTAATTACAAAATTTGCATTACAAAACATTCACAATTATTTATACTGAGCTTATTATTTATAGCTTCAATTACCTAGCGTTTGCATTACAAAACATTCACTATTATTTATACTGAGCGAGCTGAGTGGAATACTACAAACTCAGTTTAATTACGCAAAAAATTGAAACAAAGATGACATGTCCCTGAGGGATGTGTTATTAAAAACCTATCCAGATAAAAAGTTAATCCATTAATACAGGGAAAAGTATATTGTTACTCGTGTTACAATTAATTAGGTGGCGCAATTTTACAAGGGTAAAACTGTAATAACGGGGGTACTGTGAAGGACTTGCTATTGTGCGAAGACAATTCTACTTGAAAAAAGGCTGACCTGTTATTAAAGGATTCGAAATTGGATGGATTTTCATGTGCGCCAAAACACGGGTTAACTTTGAGTTTGGAGTCTCAAAAAAAGATAGAGTTTTAATGTTGCATGTAAACCATGTCACGAAGGCCTCTACTATAGTGTTAGCCCTAATTAATTATCCACCTGTCAAGATAATAGTTAAAAATGTAGATAAGAGATGGAAGGGCGTGTATACACCCTTCCTGAAAAAAAACTAATGTTGTCGTTTTAAAAAATTGGAAATTGAATAATTAATGAGAGGGGACCGGCTGTACAAGCTTGTAGTGTTGTTCTAGGTCAGGAAGATATGCAAATATCAGCTTGGCATGAGTGTCGTCGTAAACAAGTTTTAATTAGTCTGAACAATGCATGAGCCACACCCCGTTGCAATTAGCTGTTATCGGAGCAGCCCTTCAAGACAACCAACGCGTGAAGATGGCTCAAATTGTTCAACTTTAGTTACAAAGTTGGAATTTGTTAAGATTTGAAGTTTACAACCCCAGAAAATATAAAACTGGACAAAGAAATATGTCAAATTTGAGCTTACTTCCAGAGCTGGATATTGTTGTGGGTTGTGCTGGAAACTTGAAATTTTACAACTGCTGGAAAGTTTGTTAGTCTGATAAGAAATAAAAAAGAAGTACCTACGTTGAAGACATGATTGTTCAATTTGAACTGACGGCTGCCTTCTAGAGTTGAAGATGACAAATTTCAATATAGTAGTCGAATGAAGATCAGTCTAACTACGATTCAGTAGATATTAACGTAATTTAGTATCGTGCTATTTTCCTATATGCTTCTTACTCATTATCTGTCTCAGCCATATTCATCTTACCACTAACTCCTCTACTTGATTTTTTTTCAATACAGTTCCCCAATACTAACCCCCTCCTCTAGCCATAAAAAATACCATCAAAACCAAATGAAAAACATTTTGTCTCCGCCATCACCCTACCACGACATCTAACAAGGTTATCCTGTTATACAACAATCAGTCCGATACTTAATAGGGTTTCAGGTGGATGTCCCATTTCTCCTGAAGTCGAGGGAGAAATGCACACACACGTACCTAACATCAAATCTGATTAAAAAATCTCGCAGAACGAGACGATGGGTGATTGTTGTGGAAAGGATAGAGAAACGGTTGTGTGTGAGAGAGGGGAAGAGAGAGAGATGAGAGAAAGAGTTGAAGTAGTGATGAATACTGCTGGAGTTGCACCCCATTTTGCAGCAGATGTGACTTGAAGCCGTTGGGGAAAGGTACGCTGAGTTAATAATGAACAAAAAGTCCGGCAACAACTTGATCGATGCCAGAATTTCGGGGACAATTCTCGTCTGGGACTTACCCATACCCGAAACTAAACGAATTAGTCGCCGATCGAGACATACCGGCAAACATGTCAATGTCTCCATTTTTCGTGTTCGTGTTTTCGTGATTTATGGCGGGAATTGCGGACCCCTCCAAAGTCTTGTTAGTCGAGGACTACAACGTGGAACATTTATGGGGGACCGTTGCGAACGGAACAATAATTATTAACATCAAGATTGTACGGCTGTTTCGATTCCGCTGCCGTAAATTGATTACCTTCTGAGCCGGTGATTGTTTAAACGCTAGGGGATGTCCTCTTCTTTCGATTTGAACAAATTGATGATTGGATACTGGGAAACAAATTTGCTCTGGAAATGAAGTATCAATCATTGAGCCTATTACTAAATGAGTGTTCAATACAGTGGTTATTATAAAACTTGATGAAATTATGGGACATTAGTAATGTTCTTACAGTCGTATTGATTCACACAAAGCTTTGAAGCTCGAGTCAGTTTTATTCAAATTTTGAAATCATCATGTAACTGACTATGGAGCTGAGACTAGAATTAGCATTGAGCATTAAAGTTAGCTAGAGGAGCATTGGACTTGAGACGAATGAAGCATGACATTGAGACATCCAACTTTAGTTTCACCCAGAGATGAACTAAATCTATAGTTATAGTTTCAACTATTTGATCTGAGTGACTGAGCAGTTTGAACATGCCACGACTATTGAAGCTTGCAATCTATTACATGAATGATGCTGTCTGAGAAAATCAAGAAAGGGAAAGACAGCATATTGTAAGAGTATTGAGTAAAACACTTATTGACATGGGCTACTTTTCAATTAATAAAACAAAATAAAATCTTATAGCACCCTTTATTTTTAAAAAACTTCTAAATAGTTAAACAACTAGTTTTGGTGATATTACACCATCGTCAGGTTATAAAAAAAACTAGTTGAACAACTAGTTTCGGTGATATTATACACCATCGTCAGGTTACAAAAAAAAATTATATCCTGACGATGGTGTAATATCACCGAAACTAGTTGTTCAACTATTTTAAAGTTTTTTTTTTTAAATAAAGGGTGCTATAGGATTTTATTTCTGTTTTATTGTATTGAGTATTATTTTTCACTATGAAGCAATCCTACACGATACTTTTGGAAACAGTGTTGTATATTATCGTTGAGTATATTCTTTTTAGTAATTTATGCATATCGCTTTTTATCCTACGACTTCTCAAATCTATGGCTTAATCACTTCTCAACAATCACTTATCATTTTAACGTCATATTAATTAATATTCTCAGCATGTTCTTTTGCTTCTGTATAATATATAATATCTTGTGAAGCTCTTATTCCAGTCAAGGAGCCGGCCATAATTGAACATGACATCAGATTAGGATGAAGAATATTCAAGAAGCGACTAATTGAGAAGAAAATCATCACAGCCGCTCGTCTCTTCCTATTAAACACGAGCGGTAATTCCATAATAAAGCGAGTTAACCGCCAGCAGAAAAAATACAGGAGGAAACCCTGCATAGCGAAAGGAAGGTGTTGAGAAATTTTTGGTGTCGGAATGGAGTGAGAAGAGGAGGAGGAGTAGAAGGAGAAAGCTTGATGGCTTAGAGGGTAGAAGAAGGGGGAGAGAAGAAGTTCTGACGCGCCTTGGGACTGTCAGGACTTTGTCAAGCAGGCAAACTTAACTAAGTTAAAGTCACAAGGTTGTTAATTACGAACAATTAGTAAAAGACTACAAGTTTGGTGACAGGCCTGTCATCCATCATCCCCTTGCTCAAACCTGCCTTATATCCTGTCTTCATCAATTTTGTCAGCTCACTCACTCAGTGATGCCTCATTCACTCTCTCATGTACTCACTTATTCAATCATTCATTCATTGTATCATTTATTAACTCTCTCGTACAGTTACTTATCCAGTACACAGGAGCGAAAATTTTACTGACTCATTCGAACAATCACTCTCTGATATAGGCTTACTCACTCATTGGATGTCTTATTTTGTAATCTATCGACTCTTTCATATGCACAGGGCTGGATTAACGATTTTTGGGTTCCTAGAGAGATTTGGGTTATGAATATGTTTTGCCCCCTGACATAGTATTTTTGAAAATTTTGTAATGGAAGAATAATATTAGTCAGAAACTCACTCATTCTAAAATAATGTGAAAGCGCTTATTCTCCATGGTAACTATGATATTTATTTTCTATAGGATGAGGAACTTAATGGCTTTTTATTAATATATTTTGCTGGTAATAATGATTGAACGTGCATTTTTGATTCCTGGAGCAAAACGGAATGGGAGTATAAAATTCACATAGAAATATTGAGAGAGATCAGAATAAGAATGGAATTGATATAGTCTTATTTTATACTAATTTGAATAGTCATTTAAATCAATTAAGTATTGAACTATTCATCAAATTTCTTTATATGCTATAAAAGCATATGAAAGGTCTAAAGTTAACTGAGAGCAGGAAGTTATTCTTCTTTTTCCAAAATTTGTGAAGACTCTTAATTGATTTGGAAAGTAAATTGGTAACCCTTTTATCTGAACATATCACCTGCTACCTATTGACAGAGTTTAGAATTACTCACAATAAAAAATGTAATCAATGACAAGGAAGTAGGCAGAGTTGAAAATATATCCCAGCACCTGCTGCCGTCTACTGGCAGAATTCCGAGCTAGCTTACTGCTGCCCAATCAGGAGAGAGCCGAGAGAACTCCAACAGGTTCTGCCACCTATTGGCAGTGTTGGAAGTTGAGTATTCTCCACGATGTCGCACATCTAGAGAGAGTGAGTTGAGTCGAAAGTAATCAATCCACAGTGATCATGAATCATAACGGTCTGATCACAAGGAGTCTTCTTTTCCATTGGCTGCTGGCTTTGATAGACATATTGTTGCAAAATTTTCATCAATTAATTCCAATAACATATTTTCAAGCATATCTCAATATAGGCTGTCACGTTATTTTTTATAATTAAATAACGATTAGCCTCCTGCTTGGCATCAATCGGTAGAGCATGAAAATATTTTAATAATTATAAAAATCAGGTCGTGGTTTTTAATAGGATACAGTCTCATAAAAATCTTTATAGGCCCAGATACGAGCTTCCACAATAATATTGATAATTTATTAAAAAATATATATATATAAAACTTATCCTATAGTATTGAGGAATAAAAATAAATCGTACACCATAAACAATTTGATACATATATTAACAAATATCTCAAAAATAAATCAGAGCAAAAATATATAGAGCGACAGAAATATATATAATATAAGACAAAACTTTACTGACCATATGAAAATATAAGGGTCACTTTGCTTTGTTCAAATTTGAATGGAGGTTTGATTAGTGGGGACTCAAAATGGGGAAGAGACAGCAATCATAGAGCAGTTTTGAATAAGGGAGCAGTGGATCGATAATCCATTATGGTCGCGAGTAAGATGTAATTAAGATGACCGCAATTCTGCTCATCTGGCAATTTTGTCGAAGCATGGTCCGGTAACTTCAAGAAGCCATTAGGCCGGGGGCAAAACGGACCTTATACATAGCTATATCCTATGAATTCATATAAATGGTATCTGCCGCGAACCTTCAATCTACATAGATATAACCTCCTATAAGTTCGGAACAATTCTCTCGTAGTAAAGTCCGTCGGTTCTGTTCAGTATACAAGGATGTCCAAGTTATCCGTCACTGGCGGATGGGTCACTGTGGTCTCTAAGGAGACGGGATTTCTCTTCTGTAGCTCCTCAACCATAGCAAACGGAATGGGTTTGTAACAGAGGATACTGGATTTTGCTACCGACATCCCGTGAACCATAGAAATGTAACTGAAGCTATTTATATTTTAGCTTGAAAAAAATACAAAAGCTAGAGGTGGAATCTATTTATATTGTAGTATGAGCAACATAACAGCTTGAAAGACGATCTCTTTCTTGGTCATCTTGGATGAATAATGTGCTGCAACTATTATTTTGATTTGGTCACTTTGAAAATGAAATCATAGAGAAACAATAGCGTAAGTAGATATCCCATGGTATAGGGCGTTTATGTCGCAACTTTTACTGTTATCTCAAGCCGATTACTCTCGATTATTGTCGATTTCTACTGTTTTGACCGGGTAAGATTGTATGAACGGCACAATATGAGAGACTACCAGCGTCATAAAGTTTTACAGGAAAGAACTACGTGGACTATCAGCTTGAGATAACAGTAAAAATTGCGACATAAACGCCCTATACCATGGGATATCTACTTATGCTATTGTTTCTCTATGATGAAATCGAGTTAAAGTATAATTTCAGGCTATAATAAATTTAAATGAGATATAGATTAAAAAATGTGATATGCTTAAAACTAGAAATATAATTTTCTATTTGTTATTTGGCAACAGTAGCAAAACTTAACCATTCAGGTTGATTCCCCATTAATTTCTTGAGAATGATTGAATAAATGGTTGTTAATCACTTAGAAACTGTTTTATTCAACAGCCACGTGGAGATAAGGCAAAGACTTCATGATCTCGAAGTATCATTGTGATAATATATATTCATTTTTTCAAGTTAACAGTTTTCTGTTAAGAAAGTAATTGAGACTGTAATAATTATAAATATATAATATTTCTGATCAAACACAGTTTTTTCAGTAAGATATCCTACCATTCCAATTATATTTTACCGTCTAAAATTTTTACTAAAATGTTGAGACGTTTTATTCTCTGGAAGTTTTATTCATCACACCTTTAAACAAATGTAAAAACCATTATGATATATAGACGAGTGTTTCCATCTTAATTTTCAATAAACAATATTGAATGTTAAATAATACATATATAGAATTCCACCTGTCAATTGTCCAATTAGACTATACCCAAAATTCGAAGACAAACAACCACTGATGACACAGGCCACCACATTTTTTTCACACAATTCAATCAATTTCAATGTCAATTTACGGCCATTCTAGAACACATCCTCTAAACGCTTAACAATCCGCGGTTGTCGGCTATAAACAATGAAATTGGGGAAAAATTGAATTCGAAAAATAATTTGATGACTTTCATTTTTATATGGCAATAACCATTGATCCCCGAATTCGATAGAGGGGAGCAGCGAAAAATCGCTTAACGTCCTCTGGCTTTTAAATTATCGTCCGAAGGGGTAACCCTCCTCTAAAAGAGAAGAGTGGGTGGAGGGGAACCCCTTGTTATTAAACAAAGGTCCCAGGGGGATGGTGCTATCTCACCTATTGAGCTAGCCTTATCACTCTTGACTAGCGTTGTCCAGTATCTACTTTATTACCGTATATCGACTGGTAGTTAAAGAATATCTATGTATACTCCGATGATATCTACTAGACAGTATATCCATATATACAACAACTGTATAATACAATTTCAAAAACAAGCACTCTCGATAGCAGTTAAACTCTATTCCTTTATAACTTATATCGTTCAATATTTATCGGCTATTAATGGAAGTGCATCATTGCAGCGTTGTATAATGCAATAAATATGATGCAGTAATATTGATGAATATCCGATAATGACCTTGAAAATTACGTCATATGATGTGTTTATCTAAAGAGCTATTTTTTATGAGGATGAGGATGATTCCCACATAAGCTCTAGACTTGTGTGTGAGTGATGATGATCAGAGATAATTCACAGTTTTAGATTGGTTCTGTGAACCATGGAGAAACAAGAATTCATGTTGCACCTCATAACTGTATGTTATCAGAGCTAGACTCAAGCAGTTCTGCAATCCAGTGGAAGAGCTGATAGCACGACGCTTATCTTACACTTTTTTATAACTTATCATACAGTTATCTTACCTTATATTCATCTATGTGACCTCTCCTTATACGGAAGATAAAACACAACCAATCCGAGATGAACTTATCCCCTCAATAAGTGCAACCGCGCGATGTATTTTTTATACTAACCTTATACTGTTCTCTTATAATTGATATTATAAGAGAATATATATTGTTTAATCATATAATGATATATAATAACAATATATTATTTAATCATGAAAACTAGAAATCGATAAACTTTGTTCTCTGTGAACAAATACATTGCATTGAGAATAGAATTTTCGATTTACTTATGAATCCACGAAATGATCAACTTCAATTTTATTTCAGAGTGTAGTTGTGGAAAAGAGAATCATTTCTTATCAAGGACCTCTCTCTAGTATGAAGGTTTATGATGTTCGCAGTGGACGTTCATTATTCAATCCAATATAGTTCTCTTATTATTCACTAGCCGTTAGGCTCACTTCGCTTGCCATATCCGGCTAGCCAGGGGGCTCCGCCCCCTGGACCCCCGACTGGATCGTCCAAGAATGAGATCAGCAGGCTCGCTTCGCTCGCCTGCATTCTCATTTGTAGGACGATCATATGTTGTGACGATCCAGTCGGGGGTCCAGACTAAACGTCTGGCTAAACGGATATGGCGAGCGAAGCGAGCCTGACGGCTAGTAATATAATATTCCCAGGAATAGCTCTGATTGAAGTAGCAGTGCCCAATCAATTTTTCCGCGATGAATGCATTTCAATCTTCAACTTGGTGCCAACCTAACAAAGTCAACTCAACTTAAGCCAACCTGACAAAATGTTGAGACGTTTTATTCTCTGGAAGTTTTATTCATCACACCTTTAAAAAAAATGTAAAAATCATTATGATATATAGACGAGTGTTTCCATCTTAATTTTCAATAAACAATATTAAATGTAATATAGAATAATTCTACCTGTCAATTGTCCAATTATACCCAAAATTCGAAGACAAACAACCACTGATGACACAGGCGCACAGGCCACCACATTTTTTTCAAACAATTAAATCAATTTCAATGTCAATTTACGGCCATTCTAAAACACATCCTCTAAACGCTTCACAATCCGCGGTTGTCGGCTATAAACAATAAAATTGGGGAAAAATTGAATCCGAAAAATAATTTGATGACTTTCATTTTTATATGGCAATAACCATTGATCCCCGAATTCGATAGAGGGGAGCAGCGAAAAATCGCTTAACGTCCTCTGGCTTTTAAATTATCGTCCGAAGGGGTAACCCTCCCCTAAAAGAGAAGAGTGGGTGGAGGGGAACCCCTTGTTATTAAACAAAGGTCCCAGGGGGATGGTGCTATCTCACCTATTGAGCTAGCCTTATCACTCTTGACTAGCGTTGTCCAGTATCTACTTTATTACCGTATATCGACTGGTAGTTAAAGAATATCTATGTATACTCCGATGATATCTACTAAACAGTATATCCATATATACAACTGTATAATACTATTTCACAAACAAGCACTCTCGATAACAGTTAAACTCTACTCCTTTATAACTTATATCGATCAATATTTATTGGCTATTAATGGAAGTGCATCATTGCAGTGTTGTATAATATACAATGAATATGATGCAGTAATATTGATGAATAATCGATAATGACCTTGAAAATTACTTCATATGATGTGTTTATCTAAAGAGCTATTTTTGATGAGGATGAGGATGATACCCACATAAGCTCTAGACTTGTGTGTGAGTTGTGATGATCAGATATAAGTCACAGTTTTAGATGGGCTTCGAACCATCGAGAAACATGAATTCATGTTGCCCTCATAACTGTATATGTTATCAGAGCTAGACTCATGCAGTTCTGAAATCCAGTGATAGCACGACGCTTATCTTACCCTTTTTTTATAACTTATCATACAGTTATCTTACCTTATTCTAAACTCAAGAATCATTTATTTATTTAATAATATGTAATTCATCTATGTGACCTCTACTTATACGGAAGATAAAACACAACCAATCCGCGAAATGAGCTTATCCCCTCAATAAGTGCAACCGCGCGATGTATTTTTTATACTAACCTTATACTGTTCTCTTATAATTGATATTATAAGAGAATATATATTGTTTAATCATATAATGATATATAATAACATTATATTATTTAATCATGAAAACTAGAAATCGATAAACTTGTTCTCTGTGAACAAATACATTGCATTGAGAATAGAATGTTCGATTTACTTATGAATCCACGAAATGATCAACTTCAATTTTATTTCAGAGTGTAGTTGTGGAAAAGAGAATCATTTCTTATCAAGGACCTCTCTCTAGTATGAAGGTTTATGATGTTCGCAGTGGACGTTCATTATTCAATCCAATATAGTTCTCTTATTATTCACTAGCCGTTAGGCTCACTTCGCTTGCCATATCCGGCTAGCCAGGGGCTCCGCCCCCTGGACCCCCGACTGGATCGTCCAAGAATGAGATCAGCAGGCTCGCTTCGCTCGCCTGCATTTCTCATTTGTAGGACGATCATATGTTGTGACGATCCAGTCGGGGGTCCAGACTAAACGTCTGGCTAAACGGATATGGCGAGCGAAGCGAGCCTGACGGCTAGTAATATAATATTCCCAGGAATAGCTCTGATTGAAGTAGCAGTGCCCAATCAATTTTTCCGCGATGAATGCATTTCAATCTTCAACTTGGTGCCAACCTAACAAAGTCAACTCAACTTAAGCCAACCTGACAAAATTATTAATTTAGTTACCAGTTAACAACTGTTTCGAAGAGGTACTCTCTCTAGATTATAGTTCTATATTAACATAATATGTTATGGTATGGACATTTTTCAATTATAATTAAGAGAATAATATATACATGCTAAAAGACGAACTTTAAACCCTTAAAAACCACCCGTAGAGTTAAAATATTGCCAAAAGATTTTTAGTGAGCCTCTAAAGGGCCAACTGAACATACCTACCAAATTTGAACGTTTTTGGTCCGGTGGATTTTTAGTTCTGCGAGTGAGTGAGTCAGTCAGTGAGTGAGTGCCATTTCGCTTTTATATATAGATAGATAATACATACTGAAAATATTAATGACAATAGTATGGCGACTAAATTATCCAAAGTTGTTGAGATTATTTCAATCTAGGATTGTCACTCTCGATATTGAGTTTCATGAAAATGAAAATGCCAGTCAAATCTACATATTTGCTACTATGAGTATCAGCAATTCTAGAATCTATCTTACGATTGCACCTATGTCAATCAAATTCAATCGTCGTGAAATTACGTGATCTAACGAAAGCCAGGAGAACCAATATTATTGTATTAACAAATTGCATTACAGTGCAATGACATAATCATTCAGCTATTATTTTTAATTAACGTAGTGTAACTGGAAATATGCCTAAAATTCTCTATTTTCATCTCATCTCATTCAATTTGCAAATAAAGTAAGAGTTATTCAGAATATGAGATGAAAATTTACTAACAATAATATGTAACTCGCTCTTACAATTTCACTGAATTCGCAATCTACAACTCACTGAATTTGACATCAACACACCACCACATAACTATAGCCGTTAATGAATTATGTTGCATTCAATCATGTAGCCTATATATTCACAGGCAATCCGATCAACTCTGGCTGATTACTGGATCCGGCAATTTCGACGGTCCTCATTATTTATTGATGGGATCGGCACACTTAGTTAGATTAGCATGCCGTCTGCCCGATTATTGAAGATCATCTCAATAGTATGATGTAATCTTGCATATACAGATATATGTGCTCCAGGGTTATGTAAATCGAATCTCAGGGGGTTGGCAATATAGTACAATACAATTAAGTTTGATAGTAGTTATGAATTTGACTTGTAATCAGAGGATAGAAAATACTTCAAGTGCCTTATTCATAAACGATTGAAAAACTGTATTAGCACGCTTTTATCGCTTAGCATCCAATATCAAATACTTATCAGAATAATGAATGTTATACCATAGAGGAACAATAGCGTAAGTATATATCCCATGGTGTAGGGCGTTTATGTTGCAACTTTTACTGGTATCTCAAGCCGATTATTGTCGATTTTCTCACAGTATGAGAGACTACGAGCGTCACACAACTTCACGGGAAAGTACTACGTGGACTATCGGCTTGAGATAACAGTAAAAGTTGCGACATAAACGCCGTATACCATGGGATATCTACTTACGCTATTATTGCTCTATGGTTATACCAACTACGGTACTGGAATCGTTCTTATTGGTTTACTAAAGCGTGCTTCACTCAATACTACTCAGGAATTGTTCATTTAAGCACAAAATACTTTATTAAATCTGCGTATAATCTTCATTATTATATACTCCACCCATAAAAGGAGTTCACTCAAATAACGTTTGAAACAAATTGCACAACAAGGAGGAATTGGAGAAAAATCTGACACATTGAGGTGAAGAATTCGTTATAAAGAAGTTTGTCTATCCAAGATTCATTTCCTATTATAGTTCTCATGTAAATGTAGACTGTCAGAATAGATGGTTCACAGTTACAGTATTTCAATAATAATTTCATTTCACCGAACTTAAAGTCTGTACCATAAAAAATAAACTAGTAAGCCACCCGGCCTGAAAAAGTACGATATCATCTAATTCAAGGATATTGATGACTTTTGGACTATTTTTAAGTTCAGACTATTTGATCTATTTTTAAGTTCGAAGTATAAGACTATGTGGAGTTCTATTGGAAGATGAAAACTACAGTTTTAGATAATTATTCATGTAACTGACAGTTTTTATTCTCTTCAAAGTTATAACAGAACATTTAAGAGTCATGTTCTGGACTATCTAAAGCTCAGTCGATCCTATTGGAAGATAAGAGCTGAAGTTTTGAATATGTAACTGTCAGCTTTTATGACGTGTTCAATTTGCATCTTATAATTTATTGATTCATTATGGCATCCAATTGATGATCATTCATATTGCATATAATTGATATAGTCAGCATTGGTTGAACGGGAAACGTGAGCGTTATTTATGAGGAAAGCCATCAGTTGATTGTGAATCTTACTGGCAAGATTATTTTCATATAATACTAATTTCCAGTCTTGTGAAATTTTGTCAATAATTATTTTCATAGCACTAGTTTCCAGTATTGTCAATTTGTCTTTTACAATAGAGTTATGATCATCTGCAATTTCAAAGAAATAAAGGAAACTTTTTTCAGTATCATATCTTGGAAATGAGAGACATATCCATATTCTAGGTTACTTGTCAATAGGAAATGGTGACACCGTGCACTTCTACAAACAATAATGTCAGTTGTTAGACTATAGAGGGTGTACGGCAATGAGCGAACCCTGAATTATTCAGATGACACGGTCGTAATTAGGATGACGGCGAACCTAGGGAATAGTGCTGAATCGACAGATTTTATTGGCGCTAATGGTGCGCTCTGCTGTTCAATTTAAGAAATATTATCGGATCACTGGTCGTCATTCACACCGTGACCATGGTTTAATAATTCAGAACGAGAGTGAGAGAGAGGGAATGTATGTTTGTGTATAAGGGAGAGATTGAGAGAGAGTGACAACCACACTGTCATTCCAACAAATCATGCGCATACGATAAACATAAATTTGACATACGTTGCGAAAATTGCTCTCGCGCCCCAACTAATCCTAGCCGCGGCATTATTAACACTAATTATAATTTCCCTATTAATTACGCAGCCCGTGTTTACTCGCTTCCGCCATGTTGTTCTCGACAGACGAGTGTCGGAAGGCTAATTAGCATCATTGGTTTAGTTTGGTCGCAATTGACAATTGCATGCGTTGTTGTCAAACCAAATAGGAGGGTGGTGGATTTTTGTAATAGACACTGTCAACTTTGGACAGACCCTACAGTGTTAATGTTGATTCACAAATCAATCCAAACTTTTGCGAGAGTTGTTTGCTATAAATATTGTGGCAGTTTTGAAGCGTATTTATATAGATGTACACAATTCACAAAAACTATAGTTATTTTAGATATGAAAATGAGTTGGATGCAGAATCTGAATATCTATCTATTCATTCTATTTATTTTCTTAGAAAAAAGCAAAGATCGGGAGAAAAACTTATCAAAGATGGACTATGTACATACGGTAATCATTATTTTGATGGATATGGATATGTATTACAATCGATAGTCACAGAGCTAGGATATACATTTGTTACATTTCCCATTGATCTATACATTCTATCCAACATGTCCAATTGAATATAGATAATTTTGAAATAATTCATCCTCAAAGATTATCCTCCTTGATCATATCAGCAGCCTTCTCACCAATGGCATATGCAACAGCCATAGTATGTCCAGCTATGATTTCAGGCATTATAGAAGTGTCAGCAACTCTTAGACCTTTCACACCACGTACTCTCAACCTATTGTCAACAACTGCATCTCTATCACTGTCTGGTCCCATCCTACACGTTCCACACTGATGATGGAACATTGTGGTAATTTGCCTCACAAGACATCCCAGGTACTCATCTGACTCAAATACATACTGTGTACATCCCTCCATGGGTTTTGAGTATAGTTTGGAGCCATATTTTTGTAAAGCTTTGGTTTTACTGATTCTTAGTACTATTTTCAAGGCATCAACTAAAGTTATCAAATCTTGTTCGTTTGACAGAAAATTCCCATGGATTATGGGATCATCAAAAGGGTTTCTGCTTCTAAGTTTCACAGTTCCCCTACTTTTCGGATACAACAACATCGGCCAAATATTCCATGCGGTTTTGTAGCAGATGTTTGAATACTGTCTCTTGTAGAAACCTTCATCCAAATACCTTGATTTCTGCTGAACCTTGCCACAATCTACCGCTAAAGAGCCTGTGACAAAGAGAAACTCGATATCAGGTACCCTACCAGTGGCGTATTTAGTTTGAGCGTAAGCAAAACTCTCACACCCCAAAATTGAGTATCTACCTTGGCCGAATAAAGCCACCTCTTTGACTGATTGGATAGTTGGTATCAGTGGTAGATCCCATTGCAATCCTGCGTCAGTAACATTTACCAAAAACGCCAAACTTGCTGTGGATACATGCTCTTGAAGGTTGTATCCTACGGAAAGGTTCTGGATAACTGGAATACCAAGACTTTGAAGATGTTGTTGTGGACCTATACCGGATAACATCAATAATTTCGGACTATTGAAACCACCAGCGGTGACTATCACTTCCCTGCGTGCAAATACCTTTACCTTTTGTTCGAAATTTTTACCTAGTATCACATCCACCCCAACAGCTCGTCGGTTTTTTATAATAATCTTTGTGACAAACGCATATTTCTGTACCACAAGATTCCTCCTATATCTGGCAGGCCAAAGGTACGCTTTGGCTGCACTGAAACGTCTGCCCTTGTGAAGTGACGCTTGGATTCTTGAAAATCCTATCCTCTCGTTGGGGTTGTTGTAATCTGAGTAGTTGAGTCCGATTTCCCTGCCAGCTCTCTGGAATGCTCGCGATAGATCGTGCTGGTAACTGGGGTAGTTGAGATGGACTGGACCCCGGGTTCCATGGAAGGGTGAGTTGCGGAGACTCGGTATGTCCATGGTTTCTGACTTGATGAAGTAGGGAAGTATGTCTGAGTAGCTCCATCCATCATTGCCTGGAAGAAGTGTAAAATAAAACTTTTTATTTTGGAAAATTTGAGTTGTAGACCCAATGACCCATCAAAAATCAGTATTTAATAGGATACCCCCGTTGTAATTTACAAACTGTGTTTCCAAGTTCAGAAACTTGGAAGCACAGTGTCTAGACTACAATAGAGTTTTTATAAGTATTTCGTCATGGAAAACACTTTTCTTTTATTATTGGAATAAAGCCGGCCGGGTTGTTCTAGTGTTGAGGACCATCACAAACTTCGGTCTGTTAGCACCGCCTGGTTTGAGGGTTCAAATCCCGCCCAATGACATGGACGTTTGATCATCTCATCAATCTACTAACGCACTTTCCATTACCCACACACAAGCGAAAAGCTTATGTGGGCATTATCCGCAATAGAAAAAAACAACATCGAATATAGAATACATTGATCAATATTATTCAATCAGTAACATTCCCTCTAATAGATTATTGTCTGAATCATGAATCGTCAATTATTGTGTAATGAAGTGATAAAAATGTTTCTCACAAAGAAATTCATTAGAATATTCATTGTAACATTAACATTTCTCAAGAAATTGATTGAATGAAAATAATCATTTATGGACAATTGTTTTCCTAGAAAGTAATCACTGTCTCTGTCTTCAAAAAAGAACTCTCTTCATAGTTTTAAATTGGAGTCTTTGATGCAATTTTGTCAAAATCTTAACATACTTGAAAAATTTACTGCCTAATCATTCTTTGCCTTTCCCAAATAAATGGTGAATTGAATTTTAATATCTATTATACTCTGTGAAATTGATATTTTCAGAGCTCACTACAGTCCTAGAGTTGACATTTCTACTTGCTATCATATTCAGTCTAATTATGAATCTTAGTTAGATTTCGAATCTAATTAGAAGACATTTGAAAAAAAAATCGAAATCTCAACTCACCCAAAGCAGCCCACTTATCATAATCAGTGGGGTCACCCCTAGTCCACACCATGGCATTGACAAGCGTCCCCCCTCCCACCCCTTTCCCATTGGGCCAATCACAGCGTCCCCCCACACCACCCCTACACACACCGTCCTCCTTCTCCATCTTGTACCCCCAATTATAGGTAGGCGAAGTTATCATAGCTTCGTTTATCAGAGGAGTTTCTCCGATGAACGATTCTTCGGGACCGGCTTCTAGGAGAAGGACGGAGAATCTGGAAATTTCTGAGAGACGTGATGCTACTGTGCAGCCGGCTGGTCCAGCTCCCACCACTATGAAGTCGAAAGTCTGATAGCTGATGTCGGACTCTGGGAATTTGTCGTAGGGCGGAAGCGCACCGTTAATAATCAGGTCGGCTCCAGTGTCGAGGATCGGGTTGGCTTGACTGTTGACCAGCGAGGGAAGCGTCATCAGAGCAAGTAGGATAGCCAACAGCAGGTTCAGCTAGAAAAACAGAAGCAGAAGTTGAAAAAAATCTTCCATGATCACCTCAAATTTTCAGCATTCAAAACTGTCAGAATGGGTCAACCGCAGAATAATCATTAAAAAAAAAGGTTAAGAATAGTCAAATTCACTTGTTATAAATTGTTTAAAAATTCAAGATGAATAAGAATTTCGAAAAATTCGAACACATGCAATAGTTAAGAAACTATTTGTGATACATTGAGATTCAATTAGAACTGTCAGCAGTCAATTTTTATAAGGGTACAAGAAATAAGAGATAAGTGTATTAAGAATACAATAATAAAGAACAATGAGAAATAGAATAGGAAATTTTCATCTAGTTCATAAATGAGAAACATGGATAACAGGCAATTATCTGGTAGATACTATAAAGAGGAAAATAAATGAAATGAATGAGTTATAAATGAAATTGCAGATAATGTAAGAGATAGTAGATGTTTCAAAAATTGATTATACATAAATATTATTGATTTTCTAAAAAAAATTGGGAACTACACTGATTTATAACAGCTCTGAGTTACCAAAAAAAAATTATCATTTGCTTATTATCATTCTAGTTCAAATAAATATGGTCGAATAGTTCACAGTTGCTGGATGAATCACAAGAATTGGCCTAATGTTGGTTTCTGGATTCCATGAAGGAGTTTTTTTAAATAATAAATTAGTTGAAAGAATTGAGTGAATTCCGGATAATTTATTTTGAATATTAATAGATCAATGAATTTGAGGTGGATATAATAAATCAAAATTGATGAGTATGGTATTAATAAGTTAGTGATTGAACAATACTTTTGGGATTTGAAAGAATGTTAAAGATAGCCTTCCTATCAAAATCAATAAGATGATCAAGATAAGATCAATATTATATTTCGAATATTTTCAAGTTACTGATTTTTCATATAATAATTTAATTATAATTTCGAAATCCGGTGTTCTGCAGAATTATTTTTCCCAACAAATATAGAAGTGTAACACTATAAAAATTAATTCTCTGAATAACTCAATTTGTAAGTACTTTAAAAATTTAAATGAATACAGTCCATAATTCAAGTGCGCAGTGGCATTCCGTACACTCTTATAATTTTTAAAATTACAATTCGAACAAGAATAATATTATAGTTCAAGTCAATTAACATTTTTGAACCCATATACTAATGAGTTTTAATAATCAGTTTATAATGAGTTATAATGTAATAATGAGTTGAAGTTTTATAGATAAATCATTTTTTTCATACCAATTTAGATTGTATTATCTATTGAATACCATCATATAGATGTTTTATAACAAAACTTATTATTTTTTATTCGGTGTTACCATAGAGTGAGTGAAGATACAGTTTAATTGATAGGTACCTAGATTATATATATGTCTCTGGTGTTACTCAAAATCAGATCAATAATCATTGAAATCTAGTATAATAATGATCAACTTCCACATAATATAAGTAGGCCTAACTCTCATGAGTCAATCAACAGGTAATTAAATATCAGTTTTATTCAATAAGGATATAATTAGCCTAAATTGCGTATCAGGATGCATTTTCAAAATATTGGATAATCAACTCAATGTTCACGTTATGTGAATGCATTTTCAAAATAGCCTTATTGTTTGAAAAGCACTGAAGATTATTCAAATCTTTCAAATGTAGTAAATTTTACTTAATTGTAATTTCGTGTTTCAAGTGGATGAGCTTCCTTTTGAAATGTATAAATCTGTGGATGAATCACAAGGAATGTGAGAATATCATTTTCATCTATCTCAATTTGAAATATCATACAAATGTGCTATTGATTTTAACCAAATTAACACATTTTTTGTACTTACCTTATCTGATCTGTACATTGTTAGTGAAGGAAGAACAACTAACTTGAAATTTGTAACGTATAAAATTCTAACTTAAAAAGTAGACTCGAAAGTTCAATTTCATGATAAAGCTCGTGTAGGACAATTCAACTGCAAATGAACTAACTTTTTAAAACTGATCGTTTTTGTAATAAAGGTTGTAGAAATTTTAGAGAGAATGAAAACAAGTCTATGCCTCAACGCTTACAGACTCAAAACAAAATACAGCTTTGAAAACATTTTGTAGCCGTTTATTGTGCTTTTCACTAGATGTGGTGGTGAAATTAACAAATGAAATGAACACCTGTAAAATCTTCTGTACAGTTCAATAACTTTTTGCCACAATGAAGCTCATGATATAGAAGTTCAACTTCTATTTTCTTGATTAACTAATATTTCTCGAATATTCTTATCATCATTAAATCCAAAAATTACTATAGGCGGTAACACTTTGATTAACATCTTCTTGTTGTAAACATTACTTATTAATAATCATATTGATATGATTTGTAATTATATCAACAAATAAATGAATAATGATGTTTGGGATGTTCATAGACTGAATAGATAAAATATTATAGAATCAATATTCAATTTCAGAAATAATTGGTTTCCTAGAATTTTGTACTATATATTTAAGCCTATATTTCTTTAATATTTCTGATATTTTTGTTCTATATTATTATGTTTTTTTATGATTCCAGAGATTATTGAAATTTGATAAAAGCTTACAAGATGTCTGTGAAGATCGTTGTGGAATATTATTACTGTTAAAAAAAAATATTAATTGAGAATTTAATTTTCAAAATCCATTCACTAGAAGTTCACTCATCCACCAATTATCCTTCCATCAATGAATAAATGAAATAAATGAAAAATTATCAACGACTGTCGTTTTTAATCAAAGTATTTCACAAGTTAGGCCGCATAGGCCTACAAGCAGTATTTGACAATTTTCAATTATACCGGTATTTTTTATATTCATTATAAGCTATTTATTAGTTCTATTCATTTTATTATTTATTAAAGGCTGCAGCAAAACCATAACAGCAATCATAACTCATGAAAGTTTGAAAAATTCATCAAATTATTAAATCTATCCATCTAACTTATTTATTATTTTTCTCTCAACTCCATTTTAATGTGAATTTGAAGTTGAATATATTTTAAAGTTGAAAATGAAATTTATTCATATTGACTTGATAAATGAAAATAGTTTTATAATGTTACTATTACATTACTAATAACACTATAGTTTTATAGTGTTATTCTGAACGGTTCAGCCTGCTTTATTAGCCTGATTTTCTAATGGATAACTTGGATTTAGGTAATTAGTTCTTAAAATGATGAATGAAAATATTAAATGTCTATCTAATCCAGTTGATCTGCTGCACTCTGCTCAGCTCAATTAATTTTTTATGGGTAATAATACTGATTTCATTCATCCAGTGCATTGTTTGGTCCACCAAAACACATAATTATCTATAGCAAACATCAAATTACAAATTAAACATTATTTTATTCCATGGAACTTTAACTTGAAACCAAATTTCAACCCTCAACATCTGTGACATAATTATGACATAGATAAAAATATAAATCTGATTAGGCTACCCTTTTTAAATGAAATTATTTGGTCACGACATGTTGAAAATTGTATTAGTAGCCGAAACATGTCGTGACAAAATAATTTAAAAAGGGTACTCAGATTCATATTTTTATTTATTTTCAAAAGTTGCCCCAAAGAAAAAAAGCGTATAATTATGAACTACGGTATTTAATATGACCTATTTAAAATCTTTCCAAACTTATTCTACAAACCTTTCCCGAAATCGGTCACGTGTGACGTCACAGGGGACATTTTAAGTCTCCCCCTCAGCTTAGCAGCACATCATCCATTTTCGCTCTAAAGGTGCGTACAGATTTACGCGTCGCGAACACGAGCAATTCACTTTTAATCAGCTGATGCCAAGCTTTTTATATCTGTATTTTACCGTTTCTGTAAAAATACAGATATAGTCAGCTGATTAAAAGTGAATTGCTCATGTTCGCGGCGCGTATATCTCTGTACGCACCTTTATGTCAGCATTGGTTGAATGGGGATCATTGATGTAAGGTCAGTAAGAAGCTGACAGTTTGAAGTGAATCTTACTATAAAGCATTAATATTATCAAACCTACCTACACTTCAGACTCTCATTCATTTCTCAAGAATAACACCAACGTTTCCCATTCAACCAACTCTGTCAGTTTGAAGTGAATCTCAAACCAGAGCATATCAAGCCGCGTTGCACTTAATATTAATCTGCGATATTAATATTGCGATTTATCAAGTGCCGCGCGTCGGGCACAAAGTACGCAGCTAAGTCCTCCAGAGGCTTGAGCAAGATCTGTCAACATGTCGCCGTTTCGCTCCAAGTCGCGCTGTCTCTAGAGAAATTTATTGGAGGTGATTTTGTGTGCCACAGCTTTCCCCTACCCACACCACCATGGTTTAGCCGCCAAGGGGAATTTTGAGAAACATTGCGTTCAGGCCAAAGTTCGTGGCATCGTTTTAGCCTGCAAGGTGTTTCATTGAATCTACTGGATTGAAAATGGAATAAATATACAAATACTTCACACTTTCCGCCAGTGAGACATAATCTCTCAAGGGATATTCACAGTATTTTCATTGAATTTTCTTGATTTGAAATAGAGTAAATATACTCATACTGTGCACCTTGAGGAATAAATTGCTCTGAGCAATATATTATACTCTAGGTGCTTTAACAATAATCTCATTGAATTTTATGTATTTGTGGATAAAACTCATGAATATGATTGGGAAGGAACAACAGGCTTGGCCCAAAACTATTCCATTCCCAAATTTTGATAATGAAATGCTCAAAAAATAGGTTATGATTCTACTGTAAGAAGTTCAAGTTTAATTTTCGTACAAAAATATATATGCTAGAAATTTTGAATTTAGAAAAATTGAGACACCAAATTATAGTTAAATATTACACTTATAAATTATTAATTTTGTTGGTTGAAAATGAAATGATTCACAAGAATTACAAACTCTGAAAGTATTTCATTCAGATTTATCTCCCAAAGGTCAAAATATTTTTATTTGATTTCCTTGATTGAAATGCAATAAAATACCCATAGCCTAAAATATGTTATTATAGCCTACATTTGGGATCATCCACAGTTTATCAGTTCTTTCCAATGTACCTAGAACGCATTGGTTGAATGTATTCTATATATACTCTAGGTGCATCGGGTTCGTTCCTTATGGATTATAGTAAATTTCAAGCTAGATAGTTACCAGTTTAGTGTGATACTTGATATAAAATATATTTGTGGGCATAATTCATTGCATTCGTGGATACAAAAATATTTACAATTAATAATTCAAATTGAATAGATAAAATAGAATAGTTTTTGAGATGAATTTACAAGTACTAATTTTTATATTTTTATCTAGTCATTAGAAATAGACTATTTCTTATTTATTCAAATTAGATTGAGACGCTTTTAATCCTTTGCAGAGGTACTCTTCAAAGTTTCGACTGATAGATTGGAATATATAGTTAATTTATAAAATAAACGTAAGAAGTACCTGATAGAATTGATTAGTTATTATTATAATTGATTTTATAATGCTAGACGATGATTGTATTAAAATTATATATATATTTTTTCAATGACGCATTAATATACATAATCAATGTATGTATAAAATAAAGAGTTTGATTCGTATCATTGAACCAAAACATGTAATGAAAGAGATTTAAATTGTTCTTGTCCCAGCCTATATGATTCAACCAAAATCTGGATTTTTCACTTCACTATAAATCCAAAAAATATTATAGCATAATGAGCTTAGTATTTTTTCATCTAATCACTTACTTTTTAGTTATATTGAGCTCATATTGATACTATCAATCACTATTACCAGAAATTACTATTGTATTTCCCAATGTACCTAGGCTACTTACTTGAAGGTAATCAGAAATAGAAATGTATTATCTGATTACCTGGATTACACTTACACTTGAACAGATTATGGATTCGAAATTAAACTTTTCCCATCATAATAACATTTTTAATATAAAAATATAAATTTCAAAAACAATAATCATTCCACAAATATATCCAGGAAGCCAATTCAAAGTAGGCTATTTATAAAACTATAGATAATCTTCATGACTAATAGCATATTCCGATATATTGTATGGAGTTGAAAATTAGAGATTAAGTTATTGATCCTATCAAAAAATTACAAAAACTTACTCTTCTGAGAACATAATATATTTTATACCGTGAGCTATTAAATAGATTGCATGGGAAATGTTTTTTCACAAACTGATGAATCCCATGACATTATCTGTATATTATAAACCTCATAGCCCATACTTAGCTAGCAGATCATCCTTAATGATTGCAGCAGCCTTTTCACCAATCATATAAGCCACAGCCATGGTATGACCACCAACCAGACTTGGCAAAATTGATGTGTCAGCAACTCTGAGTCCTGTCAACCCACGCACGCGCAGACGCTGGTCAACAACTGCTTCAACATCCTTGTCAGGACCCATCTTACAAGTTCCACTCTGGTGATGGAGCTGAGTTGTGACATGCCTTACTGCACACCCTAGATACTCATCTGAAGCGAATTTGTAATCGGAACAGCCTTCAATCGGTTTCTCATATAGTTCAGAAGCATATTTTTGGAATGCGTAAGTTTTGCTTAGGGAAATTACAGATTTTAGCGCTTCCACCAACACTTTCAAATCATGCTCATCTGACAGAAAATTTCCATGGATCTTAGGTGGATCCATAGGGTCCCCACTCCTCAACATCACAGTTCCTCTACTTTTAGGATATAACAACATTGGCCAAATTGTCCAAGCTGTCTTATAACAAATCTCCCCAAACTCATCTTCAAAGAACTTTTCTGTAAGTCCCATGGCCCTCCTGTAGATGGCTCCACAGTCGTAAGCTAGGGAAGCTGGTACAAATATGTATTCAATATCAGGTGCCTCAGTTGTGGCATACTTTGTTCTCACATACCCAAACCCTTCACAACCTAACAATGTCAGTGGACCTTTACCTTTAACTAACCATTCAGTAAAATCCCCAGCAGCTTCTATCAGAGGCTGTCCCCATTTCAAACCTGCATTGGTGTCATTCACCAAAAAGGTTAACGCAGATGTAGAAATGTGTTCCTGTAGGTTGTTTCCTACTGGAAGGTCTTGTACAACAGGGATAGAATGTTGTTCCAAGTGTTCCTTAGGTCCCACCCCAGATAGCATCAACAGTTTTGGACTGTTAAAAGTCCCAGCTGAAAGAATTACTTCCTCTCTAGCAAAAACTACATTCTTTTGTTTCAACTGTTTCCCTGATAAAAACTCAACCCCATACGCATGTTTGTTTCTGATAAGGATCTTTGTAACAAACGACATTTTACTGATCACTAGATTTTTCCTGAACTGTGCCGACTTCAAATAGGACTTGGCAGCTGACCAACGGCGCCCCTTCCTTAAGGTGGCCTGCATTTTGGAGAACCCTATCCTTTGGTTGGGGTCGTTGTAGTTGACTTCCATGTAGTTTTTCTCCCTTCCAGCCTCGAGGAAAGCTCTCATCAGATCTGTTTCGTAGCTTGGGTTGTTGATATGTACGGGTCCCCCTGTGCCGTGATAGCGGGAGAACTTCAGTGAAGCGATGTCCATATCTTCAGACTTGATAAAGTAAGGGAGCACCTTGGCATAGCTCCAATCATCGATGAACCGTACCTCTTGTGTTCATTTTACTCTTATTTTTATGATTTATATTGGGAAACTACATAAATCCCTATATTGGTTGTAAACCGTAATTACTCCAAGAGCTCTTGAGACATCTTATGAGGTAAATAGACTTACCACCAAGAGGTTACCACCATGATTCCTACAATGAGGCTCCCATGTTAACTTTTTGTCTATGTAGACGCCTAGGAGCTTGCTTGATATTTCTTCAACGGACTGCTGAGAGTCAGCACTATGCTTCAAGCCACAGATAAGAGTTTTGGTCTCTAGGGTTGAATAGGGTTAATAGTCGATTCTTATTGCTATATCTTCTCACCGTAGAAGCCTATCCTGAACATTGACTGAGCAGCATATATGTTCTTGCTCAACAGATTATTATTTCTAATTAGAGAGAATTTAGTTTCTATTTTCAATAATATTATAATGAAAATGGAAAGTAAGATAATATTAACTAATATTAGCAATCATAAAATCAGTATGGAATATTAGGTATGTTAATTTATTGATGAACAAATTAAATTGTGCATCCTTATCACAGAAAAAAAACAGTACATCATTAGAAAAATTCTTTCTTGACTCACGGTATTTGAAATTCTACAGTTCCACTAGGAAGACTGAAGATGAGGAAATAATAGCCTGCAGAAGCTTAGAAGCTTAGTCTACAGAAGTAATGTACAACATATAAAACAATAACGAATAAATTCTATGAAAGTTATTAATATAATAAATTACTGAACGCCAAACATTTCAAACTTAAATGAGATATTCAAAAAAAATATAAAATTATCATTCATTCATGTATGATTCATTTCAGCTACCGTATCTGAAAAAATCAATTGAGGCTTGTAATTCATCTATCAGTTGAGGAAATTATTCAAGAATCTTATTGAGGATCTTATCATTAAAGTTCATTATAATTTTTCGTTATAATTTTTATAATTTTTCTATTTTATATTTATTCAAAAATCCAGTGATCCACTATAAACTTTACTCATAAAGTGATAAATCAGAAGGAGAAATATCCATTCCCATCAATTCCATAATAAGTTCCCATGTGAAATTTATTTTAAATTGAGTTAGTTTATTGAATTAGTTTTAATTAATAAAAACAAATTATAAAGAATGACCTGGCCCAGAACTTAGAGTGCACTCTAAGCACTTGATTCGTTTCAGTATTTGGACAGTTTCCATATTCTTGAATTAATTAATGGAAAATAATGATCTGAAAATTATCACGTTTTCCTTATCACTATCACCAACCTTTAGCAGCCCATCCATCGAAGTCGCTGGGGTCCCCCCTAGTCCAC
Source organism: Nilaparvata lugens (assembly GCF_014356525.2). NCBI lineage: Eukaryota > Metazoa > Arthropoda > Insecta > Hemiptera > Delphacidae > Nilaparvata > Nilaparvata lugens. Next base: position 59,884,121 of record NC_052507.1, read on the forward strand.
AACATGGCGTTGATAAGCGTGCCTCCGCCCAACCCCTTGCCCGCTGGCCAAATACACCTCCCCTCCTCCCCGCCCCTGCACACCCCCTCCTCCTTCTCCATCTTGTAGCCCCAGTTGTACGAGGTGAGTATCATGCCTTCGTTCAGGAAAGGAACCTCACCAACTGGCGATTCCTCGTCGCCTGCTTCGAGGAGTAGTACTTGCATACTGGACATTTCGGATAACCGGGAGGCGAGAGCGCACCCCGCCGGTCCGGCACCGATCACGATGAAGTCGAACACGCGTCCGTTGACGTTGACCTCAGGGTATTCGTTGTAGGCTGGCAGCGAGCCGTTCAGGAACTCAGAGGTCAGCCGCTCCATGAGGAGGTTGGAGTTGTCCTGCGTCAGCGAGGGCTGTACAACGGCGAAGAGTGCTAGGAGGAGGTGTGAATTATTTTAAATTCAAGTATCCTTTTTTCTAATTGTTCATTCGAAAAAAGCAATAATTTTTGTAAAAGATTTAACTATTAATAATAAATTGATTTATTATTTTTTAATTATATTTAAGAGAAGAAGCACTAACGAAAAAATATATTTAAAATTCATATTCTTTGATTATTATTCTCAGAAAAAGGAACTTTCATTGGGAATTGATTTTTTATTACCATCATTGACTTAAATTATAAATTATTGTAAATAACTACTTTAGAAGGAGCCGATAGTGAGCTACTGTATCCTCTTTGTGTGATTTTTGAAAACGTTTTCTTATTCATGTGTTTCTTCAAGTGAGTGGTCATTCTACTTTTCTGCAAATTGAATGTGAAACTGAACAATTTATAGAATATTTCACAAAAAAACAATTGTTTCATTTTCAATTATAAAGAATAACCTGTAAGTTATGTGAGTTGTGTCATTTTTAAAGGATAAATGAAAATTGATATTTTCATGCCTCTAGTTTTCTTGAATAGTTTATACGCTTTATTCTTATAGGATTGTCGATTTAATTCGTGATTTTCAATTTGCATTTGTAAGATTTGAAAATAATTTTCTTTCAATTTCCGATGATTAATCCCAAAAATTCATTTATTTCAATCTTTGAGGGCTATTTACACCTGTCTGATACTCTATTTGTTCAATAGGATAATAAATAATTTAGAAAATAAAATAGATCTATTATAGTAATTATTGAACGAAAATTCCAATTGAAAGCTGTAAATCACCCCGATGACTTCTTCTACTGCAAATATTGACAACAAGAAATGTAACTTTAAATTTATTCTGATCTGTAGATCTATTATTGTTATCAGAACCAACTAAATTGTATACAGTATCATAGCCACCTCTAATACAGGTGTATTATAGGTGGCTATGACAGTATTCATCAATATTAATGAAATATCAAAATCTATTCCTCTCATTTATATTCATTGAATATCATAATATTATATTTCGAATTCAATTTATTAATATTTTCTATCTATAGATATTTCAATTATCAAAGAAATTACTAAAACCCTCTTGATACTTTTCATATAACTATTTTTGAGCACCATGCCATTTTTAAACTATTTTTTTATAAAAATATGAAGAGGGTTCTGGTGATTCCTATAATAATTGAACAATTTAAGTTTCCCTATTAATATACTAAGACACTATAGATATGTATCCTCGAATAATACTTGTTGCAGAAAATATTATTAAAATTTGAACTATCATAGGGGAAAGAGAAAAATTGTTGTTTAGACACCATATTGGTTTTTTTTATTCTTGAAGAGCATTTACTATTCAATATAAACTCTCGAGAAGCTGTGATCTGTGTGTGGACTCTTGGTTCTAAAATCATGTAGAATCAATAATATTGAAATCAATAATTATCATCATACTGTAAAAATTTACAAACTTGTTAATTTCAAAACAGTATGGTAATATCAAGTATGCACAAGATATTTGTCAACAAATCAAGTAAATACTAGTAAAAACAACACTCATCAATACACTTTTTGTCAAGGTAATAGTCAAGGTATACCTATTATTTCATGAAATGACTGAAGACAATATATTTAGCGGAATAGAACACTCATTGTTAATAATAATGTAAGTGGAATTTAAATCAATGTTTTGACCAATATTCGTTTAATATTTCCAAGATAGCGTGATAATAATTCCTTTTTATAACAAGAGATTATTATGATTCTGAATTCTGGAAATTATTTTCTGGAATTATATTCTGGACTCAGATAATTTTCAAATCGATCTCTTTCTATCAGTGCAATGTGGCATACAACTTCCAATATAGCCTACTCCTTCTATTCTCACCAATCCTCATTAATCATTCAAATGGAAATGAAGGGATCAAAATGAAAATAATCTCCAATTGCAGTAGATAATATCATGGATCTATGTTTAATAATTAGTCTATGATAATAGTTATTTATTCTACACTCCACAATATCTCTCTCAACAATATTGAACAATAGGAGTAGCCTACTTTTAATCTCTTATCTCATAAGTTGATGATCAGGAATGTATCTACTTCTATGTAAATGCACTCAAAGAATGATACTGCAACTGATTGTAAATATGATGCAATTCTAATGATATTGTCGGAGGAATTTCAATATATAAAATTCACTTCAAAAAAGTAAAATACGGTAAAGGAATTGAATTATGATTAATTTTTAATATACCGCTCTCAGTAATGAAAAATTGAATATAAAATATATAGCTTTATTTATCAAGTGAAATATCAATAATTGCAACTCACCTTGATTCCTGGTTGCCAAGATCTAACAAAAATCGATTTATTACACAACTAGAAAATCATTCTGATAAATAAATTATTCACCAATATAATGAACTAGTTTCAATAAAGATACATCGTACTCCAGTGTTGTTTATTACGATTTCAATGTTCAACTAGACTGGCCCAATTAAAACACAAGCACAATGATGTAATTGAATACCTGGCAAATTATGGTTAAATTGAATTGCAACAAAAATTACAGGTAAGCAGTTTTTGATGGTCTTCTGTAGTGAGAATCACTTGAGGCTGTCAGCATTGGTAAAACTGCAAGTATTGTTGCTCATAGTGAATGCTCTCGTTTACTACTGTACGCTTTACTCTTATGCAATATCCTGATTATTGTTATATTAGGTAAAAGCACCAAATTTGGATCCAATAGTTTATTTCGATAACTCTCTGTTCTTAGGTAGTATCGTTCATGAAAATGATTCATTATAGATTCAAATATAAGCAAAATAAATTGGACAAGAATAATATCCTACAAGTTCTGTGATATCCGTACCCTGTTCATTATTAACTATTTTATTGGGCTACTGTATGGTGGACTTCTACTCCAGTTTCCAATATTGATTACACATGAATAGGCCTGAGTACTTTACATTAAAATCGATTTTTCATCTAGATTATGTTGGGTTTTCTTGTTTGTTGATGGAACTGATTGATAAGTAGTGTAAAAAGTAATTTTATTCATCTCTTTTGAAACCATCAGAATTTGATAAATTCCTGTTCTCTATTCTATAGATTTGAACTCAATAAATTATTCAAACTGCAATTCACACTCAAAATGTTACTTCTCATCATCATGTTAGCTAAGATAAGTGAATTACAGTAAGATGATTGAGTTGAGATAAGTAAGTCATAAAATTCTTTTGATAGGTATTTATAAAGACAAAATTTCATCATCAATTTTATGGATTGGATATTTTCCTGTTCTTTTTAGTTCTGTATAATCACTTCTCTATAGTTCTCTATATTCACTTCAAGTTTCAAAACCCTAATTTTTCAAAAGTATCATCAATATTAGAATTTGACTCTATTTGTAATAAGTATGTAAGTAAAAGTCTTAACTATTCTTTTTCTTCAAATATCCTATTTGACCGCACGGTCTCCACAACAGTCAACATTACATTATTATCACATTACACAATCACAATATAAAATTAATGATTGGGAAATAATCAACAGGATAAACCCAAAACTGTTCTCTCCCTAATTTTGATTGAAACATCTCAATCAAAGCCTCAATTTCTTTCGTAGTAATGATTTTTCTGTATCTTCTTCTGAGACACCAGCATTGTTATTGATATGTTAACACATTCACCACATACTTTTTACAAGTGAAAAAATTGGTTTCATTTATACATGATAGTCGTGTGAGGATAAAAAAAATTATCAATGTAAAAAATGTAATCTGTAATTGAGCAGTTCAATATAAATTATGTACCTGAATATAATAGATCACTCTAATATTATTCATATTTCATGCTCATGCTCTTTGGTCCATATTGAAAGTTCATTGTCATCAAAACACTTAACCGTGATAATCATATCGAATCACTGAACAATTTAAACTGTGGATAGACAGTTTGGGCGTAGCCTACTATCTACATATTATTTCAACAATTGAATAGAAAACTCCAATATTCATCAGCACAGATATACATATACAATATACTGAGTATAATTACTCTCCATACGGTACTGATCATCATGTATGTTCATAATATCATACTATTCATAATCATGTATCATCAAAAGTGACACTATTCATAATCATGTATCATCAAAGGTGATCTTTACAGATACTGTATTCTTATCTCGCATAGGCTCTAGTAGCCTACAATATTTTTTACTATAAATAAATCTCTCACTGAATCAATAGATAAATCTAGTCACTTTCTTGCACTATTTCACGAATCTTTCTTGTGTCACTTCACTTTATTGATCTATTGATTAATTTACTCCAAATAAGTTTTAATTGGATGTCTCTCAAGATTCACATTAGATTGAATCAATCCAAATGTTATAATATTTGAAGCTTGATTATCAATCAAAAGACGGATTCAAATATTGTATCACTCAAAATCAATTATTTGTACTGAATCAATTCGAAAGTAAAGTCTCTCAATAGATTTTGCCGGGAAACTGACTCAACCAGGTCTCCTTGACGTAGTCGGCTGCTTTCTCACCCACCATATAGGCACCAGCCTGGGTATGCGCCCCAGGTACAGTGGGCATGATTGACGTATCTGCTACCCTGAGATTATTAATCCCATAAACCTGGAGACGAGGATTCACCACTGCGGTAGGATCACCCGGAGGTCCCATCTTACAAGTCCCACATTGATGATGCAGTTGAGTAGTAATGTGACGCACACTGCAAGCCCAGTACTCATCGGAACCAAACCCAAGGTCCGCACATTGAGGGAGAGGTTTCCGGTGAAGTTGAGAACCAAATCTCTTGAAGGCACTTGTTTCCGACAGCTCCACTACTAATTTCAGTCCTTCAACAATTGTGTCCAGATCTCTCCTGTCGTCCAGGAATCCTCCAGTTATCACAGGTTGTCTGAAGGGATCACGGCTCCCCAACCTCACTGTTCCTCTACTGTATGGATACAACTGCATCGGCCAGATACTCCATGCATCCTTGTGGTTTATCTCAGAGTACACACTGTCATACAAGTAGTCAGTCACACCCATGGTTTTCCTCAAGGAACTACCACCATCTGAATTCAGTCCAATGGGAACAAAAATGTATTCAATGTCGGGGTAATCCTCACCTGTGAGGTTTGCATACTTGGTTCTCACATACCCCAGACCTTCACAACCCAAAGTTGTGAATGGACCATCACCGCTCTTCAAATACTGTGCCAAATGGTATGGTAGTTTGGACATGATTCTTCTGGCTATTGTTGCTGAAGTGCTGTTCACCAGAAATGCTAAACCGGCCATTGCTAGATGTTCTTGCAGATTGTCACCTACTGGTAGATCTTGTAGAACTGGGATACCTAGGGATTCCAGATGAGACTTGTGACCAATTCCAGAAAGCATCAGAAGTTGTGGAGAGTTGAATGCACCAGCACTGATGATCACCTCCTTTCTAGCTAGAACCACCCTTTTTCTACCCTTCTTGAAAAACTCGACACCAAACGCAGTTTTCGTTTCAGGATCAATCAGTATCCTAGTCACTTGACTTTTCTGACTTATGTGGAAGTTTTTCCTTTTCCTGATTGGTTTCAAGAAGGCGGTGGAGGCACTCACACGTTTCCCATCTTTGACAGTGGCCTGGATCTTGGAAAAACCGATATGAGAGAACGGGTTGTTGTAGTCATTCCACTTGTAGCCCAACTCCCTCCCTGCCTCTAGGAAGGCTCCCAGTAGTGGTGTACTGAACCTGGGGTATTCAACGTTCAGTGGACCTTGTTTACCATGGTAGGGTGAGGTTAATAGTTCTGGTATTGTCACATGTTCTGATTTCTTGAAGTAAGGCAGGACTTCATCATAGCTCCAACCATCATTACCCATAGCTGCCCAGCCATCATAGTCTCGTTTGTTTCCTCGTGTATAGATCATGGCATTGATGATGGTGCCCCCTCCCACCCCTTTCCCCGCTGGCCAGGGACAGATTTGATCCTTCAACCCCAAACACGCGTTCCTTGTGGGTTCAGTTTTGTAGTTCCAGTTGTACTCGGAAAACCACAAATAGGTACTGAGTAGTGGGATGTCTGTGTAGAAGTTGTCATCCGCCCCAGCTTCTAGGAGAAGAACGTTCCAGAAGGGTACCTCGGTTAACCGGTTGGTGATTGCTGATCCTGCAGGTCCTGCTCCTACAACTATGAAGTCGTATTCGTTGAGGATTGGTTTGTTGCCCAGGAATCGGTCCTCGCGATACTGGAGGCCGAGTTTCTTGTAGAACCTGACGACAGCTTCGAGGAGCGTGGTGGGCTCGGACGTGCCAGCCACAAGCAGGCAGGCGCAGACAGCCAATCGCAAGCTCAGCTGCATTGTGGAGTTTTGCTGCTATCGGTTGGTCGCGAGGGATGGAGGTGAGGTCATTGCTCTGAAACAGAAAGAGAAGGAAACGTTTGGAAATCTATCTCTTGAGAATATATATACATAGTGTAGGTAATTATAACTGTACAATGGGAAAAAGTCTATTTGGTGGTGGAAGATTTATCAGAAATTACAGTTGACCGACTGCTGGAATATAATAATAATTATTATTAATCCGAATTTACAATGAAATATATAAATAGAGTCTATATGCTACAATAGAATAAAAATTCTCAAGTACCCTTTTGAAATGACGTGGAGAATAAATAAAATATATCAAAGGGGTACTTGAGAACTGTTATCCCATAGGCTATACAGTATAGTAACATTTCAATATATAGTAACATTTCATAGTTTCTCATGATATTCCTATACACAGTTCTCTCAACGTCTTCAAATTGCATTGAATATTCCAGAAAACTATAGAGGAAGTAAACAACAATTTTCAATATCCTTATTTGCGCATAAAATTCTGACAAGAAAATTACCATTCTCATACTACTTTGAAACGCCCACTCAATGGTAACATTCTTACATATTCCATTCTCCAGCACATATTTATCAATAATTAATTTCCGACAAATGGGCCATAAATATTTTGAGAGAAAGTGGAAGCCTATATAAGTTGTAGAACGGCCAATGGTCAGTTCTCGAGAAGGATACGCTCAAGCAAGTTTAAAATGAGAAGAAGAAGAAGAAGAGAAGGAAGAAAGAAAAAGAATAGGAAGAAGAGAGAAGGAGGAAAGCGAAGAGAAAGAGGTGAATGGGTCGAACGAAACTTATATCGGAAGAAAACGCGTTTTGATGTTATAAAACAGTTATATAAGGATGAAATACTGAATAATCTCATTCATTCGAAATAATTTATAGATTCGACCAGTTTGTTGCCTCCCAGCTGCATGCATGCCACATGCCACAACAAACTATCTAACCCAATAATGGGGAAACTATTAGCATTTTTATGAACTAGCCGATCAGCTGTTTTGAGTGATCACAGTTGCAGGAGCGAACTACAGGCAGTTGAACGACCTTGAACTACTGGAAGAAAGTAGTGTTAGCTCTTTTCCTTATTGTGAAGTGCAAGATCGTGTATGATGGGATTCACTTTATACTGTCAGAATTCCTCACGAACAACACCAATGCATCCCATTCATTCAATGCTGACGATTGGAAGTAAATCTCACTATAGTACTTGATATTGTTGTATTGACTAGCTAAGCAGCATGCAGCCGACGACTAGTCAAGAGTTGAGAAAATTTTTGCACTGCTTTTCTCATTACTTATGCGCAGTCATGATTATTATTCCTCAGTGAATAAGGAAAACATCAATAATATTGATTTGAATTCAAAATTTCAATGGCACGCATTTGAAGTGTTAGGTATGTCTACCAAAATATAGAGGTTGCTGAATTAAGTTGTAAGAACTTACTTGAAGACGAGTTTGAGTTGCTTAGGTTTATCGTAGTACTTGGGATTTCAGTTTGGAGGGTGGAATGAAGATGCAAATGTCAAGCAGATGAGGAATTCAAGCCATCAGTGATAATACAAAAATATGTTACAAATAGCCAAATAGGTAGCAGATTTTGGATCAGAGTTGCAACATTTAACCTTCTGACCACGGTGTCTAACCAAACTCCAATGTAATAACCCTACAGAGACACACTTACTTTATGTCAACACAGTAGAGACACTGGGGTATTAGACACCCCAATTTAATTTTGCATTTTTCTTTGCAAAATATGAAAAAACAAGTACTTGGACCATACTTCGTCATTTCTTTATCATTTTTGTTCCAAGTGCATACAGAAATCAAAAGTAAAGCACTGCTTATCAATATTTATACTAATTTTAGAAGTACGTCTGTTCCGCCTAAGTTTTGGAGCTCCTGATCTGGTTTGAACGAATGGCTTGATCATTGACAATGACAACTTCATCAAAAACTCACGTCTCTTCATCTTATTGTTTTGAATCTCAAGTTGTAGAGAAACATAGCATTTATTCCAATCAAGTAAATCTTTGTAATAAAAGTGTTTGATAAAAGTCCTACGTAAAAGACACTCTGGGGTGTTACACCCCAAACGAAGAACAAGATGAGCTGGTGACCTTGTAGAATGCTATTACTGACTGGAAGTGGTGGAGAGTAGTTGACAATACTACAAACCTAATTTAGACTGGGCATAAATTTCCATCTGTTTGATATTGTCAACTGCAAAACAGAAAAAAAATCCCTGGGTTGTGAAACACCCCAGTTTGTCTCTTTAGGGTTAACTAATCTATTCCTAATCATTCCACTTGAACTTGATAATAGAACATAATATATGAGACTAGAGATGTTATAATGGTAATTCGAACTGGATCAAAGTTCATCTAAAGAGAGAGCGTGTGAGAGCATGAATGAAAAAACTTATGAGTTCATACTTCATAGCCTCATGAGCTTTAAAGGTTACCTCTATCATAATATAAGTAATTTTGTAATGGAAGATTTATAAAGTCAAATAAGATTGTGATTGTTATGATTATGATTAAGATTCATTCAATTTTTTCAAGGTGGGCTCCGAAACCCCCAGAAGTGATTCTGATCGAGGCTCATAACAACCAGTACAGGTCGAGCTCTCACCATGAGTACAGAAATCATAATGTCGCTTATCTAATCTGAGCTATTGGATATCACTCTAATAATATACAATATACTGACCGACTAGTTCAGTAATGAATTTAACCTTGAAGTCAGCAATCTCTCAATCGTATCGAAGTGCATGAATCATTTATTCATCCATCGTTGTTTGAACAGTTAAAATGCATTTTTGAATGTCATCCAAGAGTACCTCCTATCAAAATGGATATCCTGTATGCAGATCCATTCTTCATAGAGTGCATTATCATTGCCTTGCCAGACACAAAAAAGACAAAACGCCTTGATAAGTCATTACTGATTGGCATAAAAAGTATCGACTTGCTATCTGACTGTAAGACCCAAGCTTGAATAGATACTGTCTACAATAAGTAACAGAAGGTCTACTTAGAAGTATTGTCTACAAGTGTAAGTCAATAACAGCTGTTTTTGACTTATCAAATATATATGCGCCTACCGCCCAGCAAAGTTTGCTTGTTCACCTTTCTGATTTCAAAAAGTGAATGTTGATGTTTGTTTCATGAAATTTCGTGTTTAAAAGGTTATGAATATTTCTGGAAGCAATGATAATATTGTGTATGGAGATGCTACTAAAACAAGGTGCTTTTGAGACATCTTCCAAGTGTAATCCTTGAGGAGTTTATTTGAGTACTCACTGGACAATTTTCAAGTATTCACTCAGTATGAGTTGAATATTTGGGTGAAGGCCTATCATGCCCTCAATATTGAATAGAAAATATTTGACTGTATGAATTTTTGTTACATTGTAGTGCTACTAACGATATTGAAGATCGATGCCATTTTATTTATTCTGTTCTCAACCATGCAAATTATTCATGTAGCCTACGTCAAAGAGTATTCAGGAATAGTCAAGCAATCAGGTTCTAGACCTCAAGTTCAGCTCCAGAGGATATTTATTGTGACAACATACTTGGATACCTCAAGTTCAACTTATTTGTACTAGAGGTGGATAATGCTAGCCAAAAAAGGCTATGATTCCTGGAGATTAGTAAGATTCCTCGAGTTATTGAGAGGTCATCACAATTATTCGAATAACAAAGACTGTTACTTCGTAAGTATCATGCATCACCTCATTCAAGCTTCACAAAGCATGTGAATTGTTTATCGACTCGCCTTTCTCATGAATTTTCATATCTATTATGAACGAATTTATTGAACAGTAATCAACTCTTGAAGATCAAGGTAATGAAAAAGATGCATAATAGCTTAAAAGACCTAAGTAGCTTCTCGTTTAGATATTTCGAATATCAATTGTGATTATCCAAAAAACGATTAAAAAATTCTTGAGTAGAATTTTGTTATATATATATTATAGCTTCTGTATCTGACACTATAAGGAAAAAAGAATCAAATCAATGAATTTTCAACGATAATTAATCTGGCATGATGAATCTCAAGATTTATTGGTAGTATTCCGCCATAATTAATTCATTGGTGGGTAGTATATGATAAATGCCTATTTTAATAATTTTCTGAAAGTTACTTAAGTAAATCATATTGATAGCGCAATATTTTCAAGCAGATGAGATATACAAAGACTACTCTAATCCTAATTTATTACCATCTAAAAATTTGAATTCATATTGTAGCGGGACTCATTCTAGATATTAAATTACTTTATTCTTCCCAAAGAAAAAAATTACTCATTTATTATACAAGAATGTGGAAAATTCTTTAGATGACAGTAATTGGTGTGATGAATAATACAAGTCTGACATTATGATCTATCGTCAACGTCTTTTTACTATTATTATCTATTTGTCTAATTTCAGTCACAAAGGAGAGAACAATATGTTTCCCGCTTACATGTTTCAGCTCAGTGAACTAAGGATGTTAAGGATAATAGAATGTTGAAATTCGTCAACTACTGTAGAATAGCAACTACTTGAAATCTCATTGAAATTTCAGCCAATTAAAGAAGAATAAGTCTGCCATTAAACCTATCTCGCAATATGATTGGTCGCCTAACAATAACAAGCCACGCCTCCAACCAATCACAAGCAACCAGTACAAAAGTTGCTAACCTGCTTTTCAATTTGGCCGGTAGATAGCAATGCTTATCATTTTGGAATCATAGTGAAATTCCACTCATGTGTTCAACTAACACTTCTAGCATTAAAAAACGAGATTGCCATTTATCAGACTTGTGTTTTCTGAATCTTTACAAAAATTAGATGCAACATTTCTGAAAATGTAAGAAATATCAAAGTGTAGAGGTTGAAGGAAATTTATTATCCAAGGAGTCCAAATTATCTAATCAGATTATCCTAGATTATCCAGATTATCCTAATCAGTTCACAGTTTATCAGGTGGATAATCCTTGAAGTAATAACAAACTCATCGGATTTAGGGAATAGTTTTTGTGCCAACAATTTTTCATTTTTTGACTCTCTTAAACTGTAGGTTCTAGTGGGCTATTTTGTATGGCAGTTGAGTAAAATTCGTTGAATGTTGTTCATTCAGATTTGACACAAGATGAGGGAAAATGATAAGTCAATTTTGATATTCCAATCACAATTGTTGTATTCTGACATCCAACAATTTCATCTTAGATTTGAAACTATCCAAAGATTTCTCACATCATTTTGTGTGGAAGCACACAAGTAAACATGATTTATTTGAATCATGAATAATATTATTGCTATAATAAACTGGATACGTATATTATTGTCAACTTGGATAGAATACTCAAGATTCGAGCACTGTGCATTTGCGTGTAACGAGGATCTGTGGTGTACTTTCAAGTTTGAATAGAATTAGCTGTGTAGAATTTCATGAAAACCTCATAATTTTTGGTACAGTGGTTCATCATTTCTCCATTGCAGGAGAAAGAAATAAGGTCAAACCTCAGCAACTTCATTTCACTTCAGCCGGATAATCCATAATGCTTCCCAGGCTGGTGCAACCCCCGAATAAGGTCAAATCTAAATATTTAATCTCTTTCACCTCGACATAACTCACTTGCCAATGCCCCGATGAAAAGGGATGAAATTTTATTTAATGACATGTAAATTCTGAACGCCCTTTTCGTTTCCAGCTTTCCAACCCTCCCACCCTCCACCCACTAATCCAGCCTCCCTGAAGAGGTCATAGCATTCGCATTAGCACCCCCTCCCTCCATAGCCTACGGGGGTTTTCCCACCTGACACAGAAAATAGTCGAAATTTTCCAGCTGCAAATCTGTGCGCAAGAATTACACAACACATCAGGAATGCGCAAGTCTTGGCTAATTCGTGACTAGTACTGCGCATGTGTTAAGCATGCTACGACCAGCCTACTCGCCGGCTCTCAAAACAGCAGCGCATGTTAAAAACGCCCTCGCCCCTACGCACACACACAAGCACACACACGTGAATGTGTTAATTAAATTGCAGAGAACAGTGGAATGAGTGGTGTGAGTGTGTTAGTGCAGAGATGTGGCCAAATCCTTCAACGGGCAAAACTTTGTTGATGAATTACATTATTTTACAACAAATGTTGATTTATTTCACAGGAATGTCTGTTGGAATAATGATTATATATGGCATCTGTTCCAATGAACGAAAGAATCCGGATATAACAGTAAAGGAAATAGGATATGAAATAGTTGAAAAAATGCAAATTCAAGTCAAGATTCTCAGAAGAAATGAGAATATGACTTCAAATCTCCAATAAGGTTTCCCGTAGGAAGAATTGGTCCCATTCAAGTATGGGAATTAAATGGTTTGTCGAACAATTCTTTGAACTGTATCAACCAAGCAATATGGATTTCTTAAATTGAAGAAGTCATTGCTATTTTGCATCAATGAATCAATATGTTACTTGTTTTTGAAATTTACTCCTCTTCAACTTAACATTTCAGCGCTGAAAATGTGTTATTCAAATTCAATTCAACTGACAAAAGCTAGTGACATGTTAGTTCTCAGTTCTCAGTGGTGGGGGAATGTTTCAAATTCTATGATAGCAATTTCCTCAGTTATACGTCCTCAATGAAGATTTGTTACAATCAGAAAAACAAATAAAATACATAACACTTTTCTGAAATAGATACCATCAATGTTGTGGGATATGAAGAATATTGCTTACTATATTATAATTTTAGTCAAGTAACTGCTTAACTCATGATTTAAAAAACTGTTGCAATCATGCATCAAGAATCAGGAATAAGGAAATAATTACATACTAATTAATAGATGAAAAATGATAACAAAACATTAGGAGAAATTAGAAGTTTCCGTTTTGAGTTGGACATTCATTAATCATTGTGCAAATAGCCGACTCTTCCCTCAGTGTTCAATGTAGGATTTATACTTTCTCGCATAAAGATTAGAGAATGAGAACCCAGTTGAATAAAAAGTCTACCTCATAATCATAATGGTTTTATTTACATGAATCATTTCAGAGGTTTGTATTTTAAATTGGAAATGTTGATAGCAGATTTAGGCGAAAGCCTGTCCACCTCATTGTGCAATGTGTAAGATCTATCCAGTAGAAAAATGAATTATTTTCATCACAATCATGTCATGGAATGAACTTTCAAAATGTTTGAAGCTTTAGCAGAAAATTGTTTAAATCAGAGACAATAACGAGCTATAGGCTAAGCTTTTATTCCTCTCTAAGATTAAATGTTATAACAAAGGTATGATATGCATATTTTCCAAGTCATATCTGTAGAAAGTTCAGATGCATTCGGAATTATTTGTAGTCTTGAACAATAGTCTATTGATAGTGGGTAATTTTCTCAAACGAAAGCTCTACATTGATAATTCTACTTGTTATAGTTGCAATCAAATTCAGTTCCTCCATGTGCATGAACTCTTAATTTCAATCAAATCAATCTCTATAAATTTTGATACCGATGATCATTCATAGACAATCATCAATCAACGTTACTATTGCTCAGTATAAGTGTAGTTATAGCCTAAATAATTTTCGCCAAACAATTTGGCATATTATAGTTTTTTCAAACGTAAAATTACAATTCAAGTTACTCTGAATGTCAACTCACCATGGTCACCCCATATTTGATAATATTGTAGGCCATTATCGTAGGTCATAGCTTATTATCGGAAAATTCAACGCGACTTATTTGGCCGGAAAATCTAGAACGGGAAAGTGTTGAGGAAATGTGAGAGGTCGCGTTTCGTCACTACAAGTGGAAAACGCGGTTCATATTATTTCAAGTGAAGCGTCAGGCTGCGATATCTAGCGGAAAAAGCGGAAACTAAATCAATAAACCCTCTCACACAACTCACCAATCCTCTCAAAATTTGAGAGAACCTGTGAATATGAACTAATTCTATGATCATATTCTCTTATATACTAGTAGTATCAGCAAACCTATTTTGAGATTGATTGAAAAAATCATTTTGACAATCATTGAATGAAATTGAAGCAGACCATCAATAATGAGATGAAGTTGATTACTTGGAACAATGTAAATTACATCAAATTCAAATTTTATTAATTCCAATTTACAATATTCACAACGCATTCATTCATACAATAAGAACATCACCAAACTGATATGGAAAGAGAAAAAATAAGAAAAAAGATAAGCAAAAATTGATCACGCAGCTCAACATAATAGAAAATAGTAAGCTACCAATAAAGTAACTGATAATATCATTAAACAATAATTTTAGACGAAAACTTTGAATATTTCATATCATAACATGACTAATTCATGAATTAGGAATTATATATAGTACTTGCTGAGAGTACAATTTTCTACATCTGCACAAAGTGACACAATTTAAACTCATAACATTTCACAATTCAAAATACTGAAAAAAATATTAATCAAATAATTTTCATCCATTGCTCATATTAGTCCTATAGGCTTGTTAGTAAAGTAGTTGATGAAATGGGAATAATGATCTTCGAGAGATGTATAGATGAGCCTGCAGTTTCAGGTGGGTGATGGGCTCCAAGCATCCAAAAAGTGATTTCAATTTTTATAAATAATGTCAGTTTATGAATCTGGCCTCAACATCAACTGGATATAACTCGACTATTGAGTTCTCCAAGAGTCAGATCGATTCAGAAATCATCGTCAAGCTATTCAGTGATCATCATTGTTCAACCTACTTGATTTGAATAGACTCTTCTGATGGAAATAATTTTCTACAGTACATCATTGTGATAAGTGTTACAATAATATTGTATAAAATAATTGTAATTGTAAATAATACTTGACATTACCAGCACAAATTTGCTTAAAACAGAAGGATTACTTAAATTGTCAAATAATATTATTATTACTCATCGCAGTCTCATCAAATCCTACTTTAGGTATTATATAAACGTTACGACGAAGAAAGTTTACATCTGGAAAAATTGCAATTTCCCAAGAAATCCTGATGAGTTTATGATTATGTTTCTGTAATTGTGACTGCATTATGCACCTAGATAAGTGCAAATGCACATACTCTCATAAAACCATAAAAATATCTCACGTTTCAAGCGTAATAAACTCTCTTGAAGAATGTTGCTTGTTTTCAGTACTTAACAACCTCTGAAGTACCGTAACAAACAGTGCGCTTAGGCCTACATTGATTGTTATTTCCAATGTGGTAACATCCTAGAGCTTTTGTTAGAAAATTAGGGCCAATACCTATTAGAAGTACATGCGTTTCACATTATCACATGCGTTCAAAAGGAAAATCTTCATTTTCGCTTGAAGAAGAAGCTGAATTCTTGTCAATGGATACTTTCTAATGTGTTTGAGTAGATTGCTTCCAAACCACAAATAACCGATAGCCTTCAAGTTCTCTACTACGAATATCCATCCATGCTATTCATATTGCACGGTGTTCATCTTATTTGCTTCTGTTATAAATTTAGGTTTAATCTTATTTATCTGTTATTGAGTCTTCTTGCTTGATATTATAGAGAAATGGAATATTATTCGATGATACAAACCAATCTTTAATGATTGTAACAATCATAAATAATAACAGCTAATATCAATCAATAGTGGATGATTTATATAATTTATGATAGCCTTCAACCACTTTGAATAGCGTCTAAACGATTCCATGTTTATGGTTGATGCTGTTAACATTTCACGTTCTTCTATTTGTCAGTGCTTATTCATTCATATAATGATATTTGATTAGTTTTCATTATTGAAATCAATCTAACAAGTTGAGGCTTACGTTATAATAACTTGAGTCTCCTTGAAATCAAATAATATGTCCTACTTTCAAACGAGCAAAAAGTTTGAAAATCTCTTGAAGAGTCACTGATTGCTTTAGAATCTTACTTTTGAAAAATAATATCTATGAAGTTAATATGAGATGATCCATGTCAGAGTCAGTAGATCTGTGTCAATCTACATAATCTACGTTAGTCTATGTAATTGATCTACGTTAATCTATTCAATGCCAATCTATGTTGAATCTCTGTTGAATGAACATCCCTATGGAAGATATTTATATATATATTCGATTGTGAAGGATGTATAGTAATAACTTGTGAAATTCGATTATTGAAATCAATAACGAAGTTACTCCAATATGTCTTCAATATCTGAAGTTACTTTCAAAGTTTGGAATAAATCACAGCCTTCACTATGAATTTATATTATTTAATTTGAAACATGTGATGAAAGCTTTATGTTGCATTAAATCCACATAATAATCAATATACTATACGCTCAAAGCGACGACCATAAAGTTAGCTACAAAATTAGCTATCAAATTCATGATAATTTGAATAACTTAGTAAGGTTACAGGTCGTAATAATTACTAGAATTGATTTTATTACAACTCACTAGTCGTAAGTTGAGTTGTTAAATGGAAATTTACATTGGATACTTAAAATTTAACTATTGAAAGTTTGATGGAGAACTGAAAATGTATTACTTTTGTCGTTGATTGTTAGGCATTGATTGTCCAATCATCATCAAGAAGCTAATGAGCTGACTGATGGAATTAGTCTGTTCTATTTGTTTTGATATTTAATATTCCAAGGTGATATCCTTGTTGAATTTCCCAAGAGAGTGTAAAGTTTTTCTTATCCAAGCTGATATTCTTCTTACGAAGACTGGACTTGAAGAATCTGGGTCATTTGAGTGATCTCAATAACTTATTTATTAACGCATTAATCGTCTACTACAAATCATCATCAAAATAACGAACTACTGAATCAGTCATAGAAGGGAAATGTGAGCATTGTGTAATAAAACACTCAAAATAATGCGGTTTATGAGTTTAAATATGAGTACTAAATTGTAGAGATTGTGAGTAATAAATTGTATATATTAAAAGTAATTGTAACTTAAACATTGCACTAGTAAAAAGCATTTTTCCAATTTTTAATATTGTTTTTCATCCATACTAGAAGCATAATTTTGGATTATATCTCCACTAAATGCTGTATACTTCTGGAAAACTTGGAAATCCGTCAATATCAATTAACACGATTAAATATCTATCTACTCGAATATATATATTATAAACATCTATGTATTCACAAATATCTTATCGACTGACTTTGTGATTGATGAAACAAGTGGATATCCAATAATTGTTGATGAAACTATAGAGCACTGCATTTCTAAATATAATATTATTCAAAAAAAAATCCTTTAAATGCAATTGCTTGACATTCGAATAACCTTAACAAATTTTAACGCCTCAGTTGTATGAGTACACTTATAATAATCCAATATGAGTATATGAAGGTTGAGACTTGTAGCATATATGAAAACTCGCACAAACTCGGCTATCTTTACTGTATATTTTATAAGTATAGACCACTACAATAATATTACAGCTCCCAAGAAACTAGTGAATTGTGTTGATCGCTTTATATATTCAACACAACGAATAAATTAAAATGATAGGTCAGACCTGTAATCCGCGGTGTCAAACGTATTTGTCACATTATCAAAATACTCAGTTATCGAAACAAGCGTCCAATATGTAATCACTTGACAAGGACCACCAACCAATTTTTCAACACTTTCCCGCAGCATCCAAACCAGTTCAGGCGGCAACTAGTTTTAGTTCGTTATCGGTTCAAAATTAAGTTCATTCAGAACAAACAAATCGTATTTTAACTCTCTGCTAGTGAACATTTAGTTCTATTTACAAACACTGTTTCTTGTTTGCAGGTATACAACATAGTAAATAGTTGAATCGGAAAAGAGAGTAAGTTACTGAGAGAGTTAAAGAGAGTGAGAAAGGATGAGTAGGAGATTGTGTGTGTATGAGATGGAAAGTGATAAGTGAGATAGAAGAAGAGTGTTGAGAGTAAGAAAAAATTATGTAATAACTTTGACCAAACTGAACTTACAGAAAACTTGTTAATCATTTACCAGGGTCCAGTAATTCACATGTCCTAAAAATTTCATCAATTGCTACCTTTGTAACATCGATCATTTGTGGTAATATACATGTCCCAAAAATATGTTTACAGCTACTACTGTCTTAATAAAAACATCGATCATATTATTTGCGTACGGGTACGAAGCGTTAATTGGGTTTGAAATATTTGTGTGGATAGCCTACTACCCGTATTATTGCCGAAACATTCCATCATCGAACATATTTACAACGGGTATCATCTCATGTCGAAACAGTTCAAGGATTGAGTTACAAATAGGCTTCAAATATGAAAATCAGCTGAAGTTTGATTGAAGAAGATGGAGATTGATCAATCAACCTTCATGTATTAACACTTTTTCAAACATGGGAAAAAGAATTTGCTTGCAGATAAATGAGCTGTCTGCAAGTTTGACAACACTGTTTGATTAATCAATAAAATGTCCTAAATCACAACAGAGCTAATGAAGATCGTGTGAGGGTTTCAATTATTTAATATATTCACCTTGAACAGTTCAATAAGCTGAGAAACTTACAATATTGGTGGAGTTTAATAATGATCATCATTATTGAGTAGCAATTGAATTCATGGGCGGGAGGGATTCAATCAAAAAATTTGAAACCAATTTTCACAAAATTTCTAAGTACCTGATTCTACAGTAGCTTCCAGAAGTTATAATTGGATTTATGCTCTAACTGAGAAAGACAGAGTTAGAATCTTAAAGTTCCATTAATTTGAGTGTAATCCGTCCTTGTAAAATAAGATACATCCTTATATAGGAGTACTGTACTGATTTTCACAGTTATTCAATTTAATTTACATGATAATCATGAGTTGCTCCTCACCGATTTGAGATTAAAAGAGAACACTTTGACTCAAGTAAGTTTGACCTTTCATCATGCTGCTTAATCATTCTTTATTGAGAATATAGTACTGCAATTTGTAAGTTCAATGGTCACTAGACATGCAAATAGCAAAAATTGAACATGCTCTCAGATAAGTTCATGATGATATTTTCCACTCAATCAATTTCAAGTAGCACCATAATCTCATGACTTGAACATGAAATTTATTCAAACTTCAAAAGCTACCATGAACGATCCAACAATGGAGTGTGGAAGACACGGCAGTTTAATCATATGGATAATATGGTAGCAATATTTACTGAACATCCAATAAATGAGCACGTAATGACACTTATAGTAATAAAGGTGATGTGAAACTGCATGCTGATGTTGCATCTGATGTTTTTGAAATATATTTATTCCATTCATTCACATTGCACATCTTAATTGCAAGAAAATACATAATTCTGGAGTTTCTATCTCAAATTATCAACTCGAATACGCTGCCTACTTTTGTCATTTGTTATTAGTTGAGAATTTCATTGTTGAATAATTATCGAAATTTTGATTCACAAACTCAAATTGATAAACATTTTTTATTGGAGGAGCTGAAGAAGGCTCATTTTTATGCCGATCTAGTTCAAGAGCACCATCCATTCAAGTTTAGGAGCATATGAGAAATATTTTAGTTTCAATTTTCAGAGAGAAGTGAGGTTCGATTAGAACAGTTTAGAGTTTTTTATTTACGTATGAGAGAGATTAGAAGAGTTCTTTTATATTTATGTATGTTACAATATTTACTGGCTCATACACTAATTCACATTAAATGACGGTATCGGTAATTATTCAACGAATTTAGCAAAGAGAGAGCGAGAGAGAGAGAGAGACTTTAGGAACTAGAGTTGTTTTTCTATGATAGGGGTATCAATTAGAATGTATACTTTTTCTATCAGGCTATATTACAATGGAAATCTTGATTTCCATTTGTACATTTGATAATTTTTCATTCTCTCCTAGAATGAATTTAAAAAAAGATCAATTGATGAATCAATATCAACTAACAGTATTAATGATGAACTACTACTATACAGTAGTGTAGTACATATTATCAGAGACAATTGATACAAGTAGTACTCTATCTTTTCTCGATGGTATTATCAAATAACCACATAACTATCGTACTAAGCTACTATATTCAATAATTTTGTGTTATCCAAAGCTAAAGATCTGCAAAATTACAATAGTACTCAACTACAATATTCAATAGTCTCGTGTTATCCAACAATATCAAATTCCTCAAAACGCTCATTCCATATTTCCTAAACAGCGTATCGGGATCGGCTACCAATAAGCTAATCATTATTAATGACAGGACAGAGCGTGGAAGGAGCCGTGACCTTAAATGGAATCGGTCAGCTGTAATGTGTTATTGGATATTTCTAATTTCTAATTCGCATTCAGAGGACAACAAACAGCTCCGATATTATGCATAAATTATTCTGCGGCGAGAGTACGTTCACTTTTCAATTGGCAGCCAACTAATCAGAGTTGAGTTTCGTAATAAACGCGTGCGTAATTTCGCTATACTCACGGCTGGTGGGCTCAATGAGTTCAATTGAAATGTACTGGCTTTTCAAGGTTTGAGAAAAATTCAAGGTTTTGATTAAATTGGATGCTTTTGGACATGAGTCATGTAAGAGAGATAAAGTTGAAGAAATATAGATCATGATAAAGGTGGAATAATGAGATTAATATTATGATGTTGGTACATTAGTTATATGATATGGACTTGGTTCAAGTATTTCAGACCATAAATAATGGATAAATAGACTTTCCATTGCAATCTCATTCTTCAATGGGTTTACATCGAATTGAATCAAGACTTTTTTTGTGAACAAAATTGTAGACCATACTCAAAAATATTGAAGGTTCGAATTTACAAACTTCAATTCAAGAACATTAATAACATTCGGAGAAAATTTGGTACATTTCTGTGTGGTACATGAAATGTGGTACATCATTCATGTATTAGCAATTAATTTTGTTTCATTCAATTTTGTTGTTGCATTTGTAATTTTCGAGTGATAAACAAATTCACTCATTTCAAGGAGAAAAATTCTAGACACGATAATGGAATAACTATTTTTGTGATAAATTCATTATAATGCTTTTCAAAAATGTATAAGGTTTTTGTATTCCATGCATCACATTTACAATCTTCAACTTGATTGTATTGATTGAAGTGTTTATTTGTATCACCTTGGGGCGGGCGATAAAGCTTTTGAAAGTTAAGTCACGTGTGCCAACAGGATCTCCTAAATACCTAAGTATTTAGGAGGTCCTGGTGCCAATGGTTCAAACAGATAAGAACTGAATAAAATTATAGAGTACCTCTTCGAAACAGTTGTTAACTGGCAACTAAATTAATAATTTTGTCAGGTTGGCATTAAGTTGAGTTGACTTTGTTAGGTTGGCACCAAGTTGAAGATTTAATGCATTTATCGCGGAAAAATGATTGGGCACTGCTAAGTTACTTCAATCCTGGAATATTATATTACTAGCCGTCAGCTCGCTTCGCTCGCCATATCCGTTTAGCCAGACGTTTAGTCTGGGGTATCTGGGGTATCTAAAGGGATATCTGATCCCCCGACTGGATTGTTCTAACATATAATAAAAATGCTCAAATGAAAAATGAAAATGCAGGCGAGCGAAGCGAGCCTGCTGATCTCATTCTTGGACGATCCAGTCGGGGGTCCAGGGGGCGGAGCCCCCTGGCTAGACGTATATGGCGAGCGAAGCGAGCCTGACGACTAGTTACTACTATACAGTAGTGTAGTACATATTATCAGAAACAACTGATACAAGTAGTACTCTATCTTTTCTCGATGTATCAAATAACACATAACTATCGTCCTAAGCTACTACTCGTATATTCAATAATTTCGTGTTATCCAAAGCTAAAGATCTGCAACTTTACAATAGTACTCAACTACAATATTCAATAGTGTCGTGTTATCCAACAATTTCAAACTCCTCAAAACGCTCATTCCATATTTCCTAAACAGCAATACTGTATCGGCTACCGATAAGCTAATCATTATTAATGACAGGACAGAGCGTGGAAGGAGCCGTGACCTTAAATGGAATCGGTCAGCTGTAATGTGTTATTGGATATTTCTAATTTCTAATTCGCATTCAGAGGACAACAAACAGCTCCGATATTATGCATAAATTATTCTGCGGCGAGAGTACGTTCACTTTTCAATTGGCAGCCAACTAATCAGAGTTGAGTTTCGTAATAAACGCGTGCGTAATTTCGCTATACTCACGGCTGGTGGGCTCAATGAGTTCAATTGAAATGTACTGGCTTTTCAAGGTTCGAGAAAAATTCAAGGTTTTGATTAAATTGGATGCTTTTGGAAATGAGTCATGTGAGAAAGATAACGTTGAAGAAAAATAGATCATGATAAAGGTGGAATAATGAGATTAATATTATGATTTTGGTACATTAGTTATATGATATGGACTTGGTTCAAGTATTTCAGACCATAAATAATGGATAAATAGACTTTCCATTGCAATCTCATTCTTCAATGGGTTTACATCGAATTGAATCAAGACTTTTTTGTAAACAAAATTGTAGACCATACTCAAAAATATTGAAGGTTCGAATTTACAAACTGTAATTCAAGAACATTAATAACATTCGGAGAAAATTTGGTACATTTCTGTGTGGTACATGAAATGTGGTACATCATTCATGTATTAGCAATTAATTTTGTTTCATTCAATTTTGTTGTTGCATTTGTAATTTTCGAGTGATAAACAAATTCACTCATTTCAAGGAGAAAAATTCTAGACACGATAATGGAATAACTATTTTTGTGATAAATTCATTATAATGCTTTTCAAAAATGTATAAGGTTTTTGTATTCCATGCATCACATTTACAATCTTCAACTTGATTGTATTGATTGAAGTGTTTATTTGTATCACCTTGGGGCGGGCGATAAAGCTTTTGAAAGTTAAGTCACGTGTGCCAACAGGATCTCCTAAATACCTAAGTATTTAGGAGGTCCTGGTGCCAATCGTTCAAACAGACAAGAACTGAATAAAATTATAGAGGAATCTGAAAATAAATTTATTTTATTCACATCAAAAACTGTAATTATGTAGTGTATTATGTTTTTGAAATGTTATGGATGATTCTGATGTATCGTTGAAGAGTTCCTAGGTGTTTATTAGACCCAGTGATTAATGAGGAATATGAAATTAATAAAACAAAGATTCTACCAAAATACTTAGCTTCAATAAAAATGGTATATATTTTTTTAAAACTTGAACATTTTAAATATTAAAAATATTGGATTTTCTATGTGAAATCACCGATTAAATATATTTACAACTAATACAAATTCATGGTTACAAAGGATAAACTTTTCTTACCAGAACACACCATCTATACTCCCATGGCACACCATTTCAAAAAACGCGTATCCAACAGTGCAATGCCGTAAAATTTCGGTTAAAATTTAAAATCTTCCAAACTCACAACATTCTTATTTTTCATCTATAAAATGATAATGTCAACGCTAAAGCTGTTATCACGTGTCTAAGGTATTTTGCATTGAGCGTTGTCTTAATATTCACAGGAGGAGACCAATCAGTGTTAAAGAGAGACAAGCCGCCAAAACACTGAAAGCCGATCTGCTGAAGAATCAACAAGTGCCCAACAACACTGTCGAAGATCGGGAGAGTGGAGGAGAGAGTGAGAGGGAGCACAAAATAGGCGTGAGAGAGAGAGAGAGAGTAAGAGTGTGAGTGAGTGGGAAATTTTATACAAGGCTCAACTACATACAATCTTGCCTATTTCTCCTTTCTTCTAGTTTTCCGTTTTTCGTTTTTCTTTCGTTCTTTCTCCCCCCCCCTTGCAATTTTATTGTCATTCCTCCTTCTCAGCTTGTGTTCTCTACAAGCACTTTTACTTTTACCGCCACTTATATTTCTTATCATTTTATCATCCTCTTTGCATTTGTTTGTATTATTTGTTTACAGTATTTTATTCTGTATATTTTTGTGAATTTTACAGTCTTCTTCTTTTTCTTCTCCTGCATTTTCTTTATCATGAGAGATCTTCTATCTCTCATCCTTATAATACTACTTATTCTACTCAACCTCCTTCAACTTCTTCCTCTTTCAACTTCATTCCATTTCCCCACTTCTTATCCATTTCCTTCTGTTTCTTCTCCAGTTTTCTCAAACCCATTTTTTCTCTTCATTCTCTTCCTTCTTTCATTCTCCTTCTTCTTCTTTCTGTCTACTTTTCTTCCCAAGTTTTTGTCATTCATTTTCTTTTTTCATAAAGAGTAGAAAAGAGCACAAAACAGTAGAGAAAGAGTGTGAGAAAGGGAGAGAAGGTTCAAGACACAAGAAACACCCACTCTTCAGGTTCATATTCTTCTTCTTCTTCTTCTTCTTTTTCATCATCATCTTCTTCTTCTTTTACTTCTTATTTCTCTCCTTCTTCTAATTTCCCTCTTTCTTCTTCTCCTCCTTCTGCATATTCTTTATCTCCTACTTCTCATCCTTATCCTCCAAATTATCCGACTCCACCTCCTCCAACTCCTATCTCATTTTCTCACCTCTTTCTTCTTCAACGCTATTCTATTCTCCCCTTTCTGCTTCTCATCATCATCCTTCTCGTTCTCTCCCTTCTCGCATTTTTCTTCTCTTCACTTTTATTTTCTTCTCTCCTTTCCAGTCGACTTCTCTTTCTATGTTTTTGCAATTCATTCTCTTCTTCCATAAAGAGCACGAAAGAGTGCAAAAGTAGGAATGAACATCACTCTCCATGTTTTTGTTTTTTTTAGTTCATCAGAGATTGAAAATGGTGTAACAACCGAAGCCGGTCTTTGGTTTTAATAAATCTGTGGTTTTCGACAATTTTTTAGTATATTTTTATTCAGTTCTTTATTTTTCTCCTTCTTTTTCATCTGCTTCTTTTTCTTCATCTGCTTCCTTTTCTTCATCTTCTCTTTCAATTTATGATTCTCGTTCCAATTTTCTCCATTCATCCCCTTCTTCACCTCATTCAGAACCTCCTCTCTCTCTAGTCATCTACTCTCACTACTTCTTTCGTCTTCAACTTATCTTCGCGCTCAAGAACAGAATGCAAGAGAACATCTACATCAACAGAAGACAGAGAAAGAGAGTGATAGGTTCTCCTTCTTTACTGATCTGATCGATAATTACTTTCCGATCCGGTCCGCCAATGTAGCAATTTGTACTTCAATAAAATGATCTTGAAATTTCTGAAACCAGTCAACCAATGAAAGTTCAAGATCTGGAATGCTGGTGCTAAGGCTCATATTGTGATCAACCGCAAATGATAATAATATTAATACAGGTTCCAACTGGGTTATTCGTCCGTGAAGACTGGAGGATACCTTGAACATGTTATTGCACATTTCACATGATGAGAAAAAGTATCAAAGTATCTGAATTCATTTTCCTAATATATTTTGTTTTATCAGTAGACAACAATTTCGGTATTTGAACTCCCGCATGTCTATTCAAATTAAACAACGTAACATTATGTCATCCAACTATATCCAACTTCACCATCCAGGCTGAAATGGAGACAGCCTATCTATATATGCAATATTTAGAACCTTCATCAATTCAGGAGAACCAAAAAACAGTCATTAAACAATGGTTAAATTTTATAACCGTTTTGGCAAACTTATTGCAAGTGTACAAGAATCTAAAACAAAAATATTAGAAACGATTCTACAGTAACAAGGAGTGTGATGGAGGGTGCCTTCGGTAAATTGTATTATATTTTTGAAAAGTTTGATTTGAATATGGCTGAGAATGAAGCAGACATGAATATAAATATTTATATTCCTGAGACGATCCTTGAATAGGCCTACTTCAATATTTGAAAGTCGATAAGATTGAAGTTCAATCACGTTCATTCTCAATTCTCTAATATATCTGTTTCAAATCGTTTTTATCTTCTCTCCTTTGGTAATTGAAAACAATAGATTCAATTACAAGCTTTTACCACAAAAAACACTGCGAGCTCTTCATGCTTCATTCCTCATTCATCTCATTGCAACTCTTATCTGATCTTGGATCAATTTCAGGATCATTCAAACTAGAGAACAACTTGACAACCACAAAAAAATTGGATGTGACTAAAAAATAAAACAAACTCGAATGTTTAGATCCTGGACGAAGATGTCTGCTAATAAATCCTGGACAAAGATGACAACCAAGTTCTCACAGCTATTAATCTCAAAGTTCAGACCGAATCGATTTGAATTTCTTTATTTTCGTAATTCTATACAATTCCATGGCCATCCACCTTTGTTCATCTCTAGCGGATTCCAGTTTCTATTTATTTTTCTCCATTTCTGCAGGTCAATTCAAATGTTCAAACAGTGGACAGTGCTAATATTTTTCTTCTTTTCTTTTGAAAAAGTTTTGCTCATTCGAGACCTGTAACTTCCAATAAATTTTATTGTAAGCTTGATTGTTTCATTATTTTATTCTTACTATGATCAATAGTTGATAATTTCCTTTACTTATTAACTTTATAGTAACTAAGCTATGTTCATAAGCATTTTGCCATTACTTCATAGAAGTCTTCTGAAGACTAGATTCTACTGAGAATATATTAATGTTATTCGGAATAGCTCATGCTTTGTTGAATCAAATCCCAATAGTTTCTCTCAATTAATTCACGAATAAATCCATCCATAGTACATTAAAATCAAAAAAAATTTGAATAACGCCAAACTATTCCAATTTCAGTCGTTTAAAGGGTTTCAGCATTGAACTACGAATCCATCTTATCAATACAGGCATCACTATTTCAATATTGAAGGTGATCTGACAAGGTCAATAGTAAATGTTTCACGGTACATTGAACGCTATTAATTGACTGCATTTTCGTAGCATTTTTTTAAAGAGTTTACAATAATTACAAAAAGCCTAGAGTCTTTTTTTAAGAAGGAGTCAATTACTGTTCCATGAAGTATTCAAGTTCAAAGATTGATTGATAAAATCAACAAGCATCTGCATTTCCCTTCAAGCAAATATGATTTCCTGTGATTCAAATTATCAATCTCAATTGTCTACCTATTTAGATAGATATTACTGGAGATGGACGTAAGTATATTATTTTACTTTCTATAGTAATATTATAACTCACACAAAAAATCATTTATCGGGTCAGAACTGAATAAACTATGAGGTATTCGAATAGAAGCTCGAACAATCTGAGGGCTCTGAATGTTTGGGGGCTAAAACGTTTGGGAACTTTTGGGTGCTCCTATTCAAATATTAGTGAAAAATAAGATAAAAACGTGAAAGAAATCATGAAGATAAAAGAGAGAATATTTTAAAAAATGTTTTATCTCAACATCTTTTCAATCAAATATTGACCTGAATAGTTATTTTTTATTTCCTTTTCAAATTTGTTAGGAGGCACATCTTCATAGAAAAGTCCTCTGTCAAAATATACATATTTTTCTTTAAATGGAGAACATTAGTCAACTACTAATATTTTAGTAGTTGATATGTAGCTCCATTACAAAAGGGAAAATACTCTAGATCGGGAGATAAAGATCGTTCATTGAGAGGAAATAAAATCATGATCAAAAGATGAACTTAGTTCAAATTGGAAGATATGGATTCCAGATTCTGGAGGTCTGGTAATATCGAGTAACCTGGTTGACTAAGGTCTGATGTTAGAGTTCCGATGTCACAGCTGATCAATTTGAGGGCCTCTGACATGATTCAGGTAGCTGAGACCGATGCCATCCGAAACACGGTATTCTATGATAAATAGGGAAGGTTTCCATGATTATTGGTGGAAATCGAAGAATAATAATTATTATAGTATTTCAATTTGTTATTTATTTTATCCACTAAGAAGGATGGATTGTGAGTAATGTAAAAAGCCGAGTGTAGGATATAATAGATAATATGCAACATTGATATGATTTTTTCATCGGATGATTCCCATAAAGGGGTTTGGGTTGGTGTTTCCGTGATGATAGTGTGAGATGAGGGAACCTACAGTTTTAGACAGGTTTCCAACTTTGAACCACTGAAATGGATTTTGCGCTCATAATCTTTTCTGTGTAGCTGTCCTCAAATAGAACACACTTTTCAACTGGAGGACCAATAGGGACAGCGTTTATTTTGTTCAGATCAATAAAACTATTCAAGGACAATACCTCTTGGAGATGAATGAAAGATAAATAATTAGGGGGAAAATTTTAGCAAATAAGATGTATAATTGAGCTATAAAATTTTAATCCTCTTGATAAAAATTAGGAAGAATCAAGATAATTGCATCAATATTCCTCTGAGTAAGAAAGATATTATAATAATCAACAGAATAATTATTCATTCTTGACGTCAGAGTCTTTTTACTCATTATTCCACTCCATCTTTCATTAATTTGGTAGACCTCGAATCAAAATTCATAATGATAGTGGAACAATATTGCTCAACAGCCTACTCAACTCAGTATCGGGCAGGATAGGCTGGCTATGCTTCCATAGAATCAAAGGAACCAATAATACACAAACTCATTTCCAAATTAATATGATTAAGAAACTTATAATAGAGCATCGAAATCTTACCAAAAAACATCAATATCATCTGATGGAATATCATTTTTGGAAAGTTACCCATAGGGAACTACCACTTTAAAGTTCAATTTTACCACCGAAATTGAATTCGCTAATTCATCAATGATCTTATTAACACAACCTTCAATGCTATAAAACCAATTCATGTAATTTATTCCGATACTATCTAACATCTAATAACATGTTTCCGCATTAGATATGAGCCCACTACCGCACTTTGCAAGCAACAACTATTCACATCCAAATTATAAGCCCACTATTGAGATATGAGAATATATATTATTAGCATCGAAATAATTCTGAATAACATTGTAGTAACGTATCACAGTACATTTTTTGGTCGCGTTGGATAATGAAAATAATGGCAAGTGGGTCAATGTTAACAAATATTTTCAGGTTTATTATTTCAATAACACTCGGAATAAGTGGAGGTAATTAGGTTTAAGACGAAATAATGATTTGACCGGACCATCAATGCTGATGCGGTTTTGAGAGTGTTCTGTTGTTTTACCGTTTCCTTTCAGTTTTATCGCAGCCACTTGCTTAGCTTACTTCCATCGAGGATAGCTGAATCAGTGAACCGTCATTTCCTTGTTATTTTCGTTGAGAACCGTTCACACAAAATAATTATTAAGTGATTGAAGCCATGTTATTAACTTAATTCCTTAACTTGATGTTGGTGATGAAATTAACTGTTGAGTATTTTATTAAGACTCACCTGTTCCTGTTCATAAAACGCATCGTCTTTCTTCAGTTTACATTGTTCAGTCTTCAGTACAACTTTGTTTCAATTCAAAAAATTATAATTTATACATAATCTACTTATCGTAGATATGAGCATTATCAGTAAGCTTTGTAAACTATCAGTAGTATGTAAGTTTCATTGGGGATAATCAGTAAGAATGATCAATGAGTAGTTAAGCTTTGTAGAGTATGTAGCTTCCTAATAATCATTAGGATAATCATTGAGAATAAAAACCTATAAATACATGAATTTCAATTCAAGTTCAGGAATATTCTCGTCGTCATCTTCCGCCTTCAAACATAGGAATATTCTGATTAATATATTATTGATGGGCAGTGATCACATAGGCTACATACTGAAAAGGATTTATAAAATTATTTCCTAGTTGAGGTTACTAGATGAAAAATATTATACTCTCCATTTTATTTGTACGTATTAATATCATGACATGACGCACCACAAGTAAACAATAATATTCTGCCCCATATTTGCATTTATTTATTAAATATACCATATTGAAACTCCTTTTCTGTACTGGCACATATTGAGTTATTCACAAGACTGCTCAACAGAAAACAAGATTTCCAGAGTTATTTCAAGTGTTACGCGATTATTATTTGAATAAACTGCTTCCTGGACAGATTTCAGCAGAGGAGCACTCGATTGCTAACTAGAAAAACTCGTTTTATATGTTGTAGCATATGATATGCTAAGAGCATACTAACCAGGTTTCTACAGTTCTCCTGAAGATGGATTGCCAGGTTTGAAGATGCAAATTCCAGGTCTCAGGTTTAACTGACCCTAGACATTTCTTGGCTATTGAGGTGCCGTTGAAAGTGAAGAAAATTACAATCATTACCGAGTTACTTTTGTAATATAAAATTTTAAGAATAAGCTAGAAGTGATCTTTAAGAAGGTTCAAGCTCGAACAAGTCCGAACTGCAAGAAATAGTAATATAATAATTATTTTATTATTAAAGTTTAATTATTATATCAACCTTGATTATTAAAGTTGACAAGAAGTGTTGAATCTGTAGTAGGAATAATGGAAATTAGTTAAACTAGAGTAACTGAAGTTGTACAAGAAATAATTTTAAAAATCTGGTGTGGCGCACTCACACAACTTTCCTTGCCGTTATGAAAATTGATCACCTGACGCTAGTGTTCCCGCGCATCTCAAGTCAACTATTCAAAAATTTGAGTCAGCTGGTGACAGGGCAATAACGCTGAAGACACACGAGGTGTGCTATCTCTTCATAGTTAATCATTTAATAGAATCAAGAGTTGCCAACAGCTTGCAATTGGATAATCACATTTTCTCGCATTTTGAGCTTATTTTCAATTTTAGGTGGAAATGTTACTGAACATTAGTTGTAGAGATTCTCATGCTGAATCTTTCCACTCAAAATTTTTTGTTTAAATTGTATCTGAAGCCTGATAATTGAGAATCTAAAATCAAACTTTGCATAGATGGGGCGGAGCTCCTGAAATTTTTAAGATATGGGACTTGTGGCAGTTGATAGAGCTTATCGATGACTATTGCAGGTATAACTTTAATCGAAATCATTGGAGCCGTTTTCGAGAAAATCGCGAAAAACCCTGTTTTTGACAACATTTTCGCCATTTTAGCCGCCATCTTGAATCGCATTTAATCGAAATTGTTCGTGTTCACAAACACACACACACACACACACACACACACACACACACACACACACACACACACACACACACACACACACACACACCAATACAGACCAATACCCAAAAACCACTTTTTTGGACTCAGGGGACCTTGAAACGTATAGAAATTTAGAAATTGGGGTACCTTAATTTTTTTCGGAAAGCAATACTTTCCTTACCTATGGTAATAGGGCAAGGAAAGTGAAAATGCAAAAAACTAGCCTCTGATATTATCATTTTGAACCACCTGATAATGACAGAAACAAAATTTTACTTTTGAAGTCTGTAATAAATAATTAAGAACATTATTACTATTCATTCTTACTTCAGTTTCAGGTCGGAGACTAACCATCGAAGGAAAACTATAAACAATTTTGAAATATTCATTCAGATCCATCATTAAAAGACTTGTAAACACACACTCATTTAATAGTACTAATAAAAGATGGTGTGAAAACCTTGGAATGAATAGCTTAATCAACTACCTATCACTATCTTTCCGAGTCAAGTGAAAACTTGGCTACGATCTATTCAACTAAGCAATCTCAATTTTGATGATGCTCTGATACCAAGGATGAAGTTTTAATTAAGATTTTACAACTGGAATGTCAATTTGCATTTTTTCTGGTATACCTTGAGAAAATTGTATGATGGTGCAATAATTTATTGCTAGCTATAATACAAACAATATCCGGTGTTTATTAATTATAATAAAAAATGGCTCATGAATATAGATGACTATGGTGAGTAGAGTGGGATATATTGCCTACTAATCTACAATCTCACGAAAGTATGATCTACTTCATAAACTATTAAAACTACTAAACTATTAAACTCCATGAAAATACTGCAGACAGTGTTATTTGTTTACAATTTGAGCGAATATTTATTTGCTCACTACATATCGTGTAGTCACTAAATGATACATTGTAACAGTTGTTATCCATTCACAATATTGGATTACTTAGAAACAGATTTACCTTATGTTAATTTAATAGAAATTTGAAGCAATTTGAGATAGTCGCTAACGTAAGCCTATGTAGCTTAATCATTTGATCAAGTCATGATATTGAATTACATAGAGCTTATAAGTTAAAGAGCTTTAGCCCAGGTATTCAATGAGGAAAATAGCGGTCATTAACCGGGAGCAGAAACTAGGCCAATAAGGAAATCTCACTAATTATTCTTCGGCTTCATTGTCAAGGTTTGATGCTCTTGTCAACCGTGATTTATTGATTTTTTCACTTATCAATAACGGATTTAATTATCTAATTAGAAATTCCAAACACCTCTAGCAACGCTAATAGCTATTGAATTGGGCCTTGTTTTATTTATATGATCGAATCTTTATAACAAATTATTGACTATTTTAAAATAACTTATTTCACTTGTAGGATTGTTCTCTTCACAATATTGTGTTACAGTTACAGTATTTCAATGTTTTCAAAATTCACAAGAGAACTGATCTTATATGAAAACTCTAGACTCAATGAAGAATAAATACCACAGTTATAGGAATCCAATGAAAATCTTGGAAGAAAAACTCCAGGCTACTTGAAGATATGTATTTTTTGTAGCACAATGTCATAAATATTTCAAATGAAACTAAAACTGAATTTATATACATTTCAACTCTTGGATTTCTCTAAATCCTGTTACAATTGTTTCATCTTTTCTCTCCTCTTCATCACAAAACAGGCTCTTTTTCGAAAACTAATCATTCTAAAATATCATAATTCTTCATTCCAAGAACTTAAACTTCATAAGCTTAGCCTATTAAACTGTTTAGTTCCCTTATGAACTTCCACAACAAAGATACTCTTGAAGATAAATTCACGACCCCTGGATATATACAAGAAATTTAAAATTTGATTTCTAACGGTTAGTTCCATCCATAATTTCACTGTAACTAAGGTCAATGTCTTGCTTGAATCAAAATTCCAAAATTAAGTGGATAATAGCACCAATAAACTTTGCAAAACAGCGAAATTCCATGGCTGAAAGATAAATTATTATGAGTGGTCTGAACGCGATCTCAGAGAACATATCTCGTTTAATTGAGACAGATGCTAATTTTATAATAACACAGAGTTCTGGTGCTGATTTTCAGCCTCCTATTATTAGCACGATAAGCGCTATTAAACTGAGAACATTGAACCTGGATTATCAAGATATTGGTGTGGTAGACTTCCTCTATTAGCATTAAAGCCGTAAACTTCAAACCATGTTCAAGTTCAAGACCTTGAAATAATCATAGACGTACATGAGCCTAATTTTATCTGCAACTGAATTGAGAGGGGAAGATAAGGTTGTTCTGGAAGGTTCCTTGGTATAGAGCTACTGTAATTAGGAGTTAGAAGCTATTCAGTTCAGGTTCAGGTGTTTGTTACGAAATTATCGTTTAAAACAAAATAATTATAAACATTCTTCACATGATTTTCTCTAATCAAAATCAAAGCATCATTATGTTCATTGCCATCCTAATATATATTATTGTTATAGATTTCACGAAGCTGATAGATTTGTGGGATAATTTTGATGCTGTCCCCTATCATCATAACCTGCCAATCATGATCACTCAATTTTAAATGGATTTGATACAAATCTGAGTGGATAAATTCATCATCCTTCATAGAAATGAATTTCGTGAATTTATCATAAAATTTGAGTGAATATTTTGATTGAATCATATTGAGTATTAATAATTGAGTGAATGATATTGTATATTGAATAAATTCTGTATTCAAGTATCCTTAAACTTAGTAGTTTCTTTACTAATAATTTTCCTCAAAAATAATGTCATTCTAACCCAATAGCTCCTGAATATCTTTCCCAAAAACTATATGAATATTCCATCATGTTAAAAATTAAAAGAACAAAACCTGATTCCTAATCAATTGCTACCCTTGAACTTAGTAGCTTCTTTACTTATAATTTCCCTCAAAAATAATGTCATTCCACCTAATAACTACCGACTAACTTTCTGAATATTCTATCAAGTTAAAAATTGAAAGAACAAAAAAATACCCAGTGACAGTTGCCGGGCTGTACTCTAACAATACAGAGAAACAAAGAGGGAGAACGGAGCGCAAGTCGAGTAAAATGTTAATTTGAAACTCAGATTATTATGACAACGCAGAAGATATGCAGATTATGCATTATATAAACAGTATTCTGTAGTACAACAGCTTATATGAATGTTAAAATAAGCACGGAATTGTCACGCCGGCTTGCTAGGTCCCGATGGGACACGTGATATGGGGTGGGGGGACACGTGGAGGAGGGGGTAAGGGGGTCGCAGTAGTGAGGTACCGTACATCCAAGAGAGGGTCTCGAGCAGAAATTGACTGCAGAGGGTCGAATTGGGAATACCCGGAGATGCGAGAGAAGACGACCGTGAAGAAGAAGAGGAAAAGGACGAGGACGTGGAGGAGGAAGATGAAGAAGAGGAGGAGGAGAAGGAGGAGGAGGAGGAAGAGGAGGTGTAGAAGGAGAAGTAGTGAGCAAAAGCTGAAAGGAATATGTAAGAGAATAAGGGAATTATATTGCTCCCGAGGAGGATATCTCTAGAATTTCTTTATCCACCAACCTGGAGTGCAGTATAAAACTTAACGAGAGCTCAGTAAAATTTCCAAGAAGATTATTATTATGCCGACTTGGATCTTCTTTTTTATCGGCGACTCAAATCCCGACTTGAATTGATATCATGATTCTATTATGAACTGGCCACCCCATTTAAACGGCTCTAATTTGATTATTGTGATGGGTTTTATGGTGCGGGTTGTACTGTAACTGAGAGGGGTTTCCGAAGAGTAATCTTTTCTCTCTTTGGTAGATGAGAGTCTCCATTCCAAAGATTCAGCCATTATTCTTAAAGAAACGTTATTCTGATTCATTGGAAATTCAATTTTCTTTTACTATTCAAGGTCAGATACCTACTAATTTACAATACTCTGACTGATTCTGATTGATTAATTTATCATTTCACAGTGAGGTTCTATTGAACACAAAACACATCATTTAATCAACCAATGTTAACAAAAATGGTACTTGAAAATTGTTCTACGAAAATCATTGAGTGATTTATTTTCTTGATTTTATAGTAATAAGTGGGAGTGGATGATAGTTTATTCGTCGTTTTCACACTAAAAGAGGGAAGGCTGGGGTAGAAATGGAGGAGAGGTAGAATAGAATAGAGATGGTAGAGGCTGCTCAATACCGCTCAAAACGTTCTGATTCCATTATAGTTCAATATTATCAACTTATAAAATCCATTTTCCAAATTAAGTCACTGAAGGATCACAGTAACGATGAGTGCTCTTATAATTCCATCATTCTACTCTTGACCTAAACATTTCACATCAGGAAATTCAGATGTCCCAATTTTAGCATAAAATCTACTCTTGAAACACATAGCTCCTCTAATTAAGCCCAGTTTGTTAATTAATATGAACCATGAAGTAGCTTTCAAGGTCCTCCGTGTGTATCTACGCCATTAAACAATTCCAGAATATAAAATTGTCAAATATCCACTTTTTTGGTCGAGTTGAAATTTTTGTCCTCAACTAACATATAATACTGTTTCTGAATGGAAAAAGTGGAGCCACAAGTTTTTCATGTTGTTGAGGTAGACACTCCAAAAAGTTCAAGGTGCAGTACACCAACTTTGTTCCAATAAGTTAATGTTTTGGATAAGTTCAGCTTTCACGTTTTAAGTGTTGACTGACCGGTTCCCGTCGAGCAACCAGTAGCCATTATATCATTACATCATTTAGCATCCCATGCACACTTTTCAGATGGCTTATTTTTTGACTGTCAGTGAAATCATTATCATTATTTCTCCAACTCGAGAAGTCCTTCAGTAGTCACCTTGTATTTACACTGTCTGGCTGGAAGCCTTACGTGATGTAAACATAGAAACAAGACGTAAAGTGTTATTTGTATGAACGTTGGTTATCAATTATAGTCACTGTATTTTGAAGTGATAGAAACGATTTCTACAGGAAAAATTGGATTCGTCTCCGTTATAAATTTCGCTTGAAATGATAAGTAACTTATACAGACAATATTAAGTTAGAGTAAAAGTTATTGAGCTTCATAGTCATACAATAATAGTATAGTCTACAAAAAATATTGCTTCTTGAGAAGCTTCAAACTCAAGAATGACATAGGCCTACCGGTAGACATGGACAACAATTGAATTCTCTCATGAAAAGGAGTTTTTATCAATTATATTACATATTAGCTGCTCATTTCATACTACATATACAAGACTATATTCTGAATTGTACGATTCATCATGAGAGTTGAGAGGGGAAATCATCGTGATGGCCCCAAATAATTCGGATACGTGTAAATAATTTATTCATCTTGAGAATGACTCAACATGTACCGTATGTATTTTCTCTTCAAGTCTTGGAGTGATACAGACAATTAGCTTTTTCTCAATTCAAATAACCAAGAGTAGGCTACTAAAAATGCCCAAGTTGATAAATATAGTGAGGTCTACGTTATAATGGCAGTGGATAAAGATAGAAGATAGCGATGCCGATTCTCTGCATTAATTAATTATATTTCTACACTGTCAAAAACATAATTGACATCGTTGTGGGCCTAGAAAAGGATAGTACCACCGGCTTTGTCAAATGATAGACAAGGATAGCAAAACCAAAGTTGATCAAATACTGTCATTATAACGTGGACCTCACTATAGACGAGTCCTTGACGTAATATTCGAGATTAACAATCCAGATCATCGCTAGATAAATCTTCCTCTGAATGGAGATGTGCATTTTTGAAAAGCCTATCAAGCTTATCTAGTGTAGTCACGCAACTTAGCCCAAATGCCAAGTATTGTATAACATAGATTCAAGGTAAGGAATTCAGAGTACTAAATTTGACTTTAGGGAGATCCACGTTCCAAAGTCAGTGGAAATTTATTATATGAACGGCATGCATATCTGACAAGTTTTTTCCACCGCCTGCTATATTAGTGGGTAGATGGGATTCAAGCAGGACCTCCTATATACTACCGGACCCGAGCCTAGAAAAAAAATGACCGCCGTATGTGGTGGTCTTATAGAAATTCCTACTGAGAAAAAATCACTAATAGAGAGCGTTAGAGAGCGTCTCAGTCTGTCAAAATCACAGTTCGTCTAGTTCCCGTTTAAAATATCAATGCCGGCCACCACATACAGCGGCCATTTTTTTTGTAGGCGCAGGTCCAATATATAGGAAGTCCTGATTCAAGTGATTCCGGTATATTTTATATAATATCATGTATTGTTGTTTCTTGATAATATTGATCAAATATATTTTATTCGTTGAGAGAATATATTTTTCCATGATTTAATAATAAATTTTTATATTTGAGATTTAATTTTTTGGTACTTTATTGAATTCATTAATAACCTATAAATAATGGCAACGATGCGGAGGTAGAGAAGGATAGAGCTGTCTGCTTTGTTCAACGACTGACAAGGATAGCAAACAAATATGATCATTTGCTGACTTTATAACATGAATCTCACTTGAGATACAGTGGAGTATTTAAATCATTCGAGTCATAAGTCACTTATTTCCAAAACGTTGACCATAGACAAGCCAAATAATTATCTATCACACATCAAAAAAACCAACTAACAAATATGTCCTAGTATTCTGTTTACAGAATACTGAAAACTAGTATTCTAGTATCCATAAAAAATCATACCTATCAAGGCATAACAGGTATAACAATACTAACAATAATGCAGGTTAAATACATGTATACTTTAATGTTATTGCAATAGTGATTTTATTTACAAGAAATGCAGAAAATTTCCAATACATCTCTTTACTGTCATCATTGGTTGAGAGGTCATCATTTTTTGTATTATTCATACTTCAGAAATGGTGAAGGTTTTAAGTGAATCTCTCTATATAATAAAGGAACCCGAAATTCAAAGTGCGGTGCATATCTGATGGCCCGTCATCTGTTAACCAACATAAAATATTTCATGAGCTGGTGACACCTCACCACATTATGACGTCACGCGGGCGTGTCACGAAGAAAACCGTGAAAATGTTATCCTCTGTCACATCACAATCTGCTGCTCAAAGATAAAAATGCGTATTAATTAGAGAAAAAAATGAGAATGAAAAGAGTTTGAAGAGCGAGATAGATAGAGATAGAGAAAGAAAACGAGTGAGTGAAATGAGAGAGAGAGAAAAAAAGGGAGGGAAAGAGAATGAGTGAGAGGGAGAGAGAGGAAGTCAACGGTGAACAATGAGAGGGAAAGATACAGAGTGCGAGTGTGTGTGAGAGAGTAGAATATATAAACGGTTAAAAGTTGTGGTGAACAAAACCCAAATGAAAATATGTCATTAATTAGTTTTAATGGAACGGTAGCATTCGGAGTTTATCTGAATCTAAAAGTACTTTTGATAACTTTTTGGTAGGTATTTTTATGTGAAGATTATTCATTCGTTTTTACGACTCTAGTATCCTATTAGATAAATATCACTGCTATTCATATTCCATATTCATAGTATCACACTCATCTATGTATAGTATCTATATAGTATACTAACTATAGTGTCACACTTATCAATGCATTTTTAAACCCACTGATCACGATTCTTCAAAACTACAGCATGATTGCAAACATAACTTAGAATATAGCTTCCCTTTACCCTAGGTGCTCACTAAGAAATCTTCTTTTAGTTTATATACTGAAGGGTTGTTCAAGTTTGTAAGGCTCGGTTTCTAGGAAACTTATTGTATCTGATAAACTCATAAAAGCTTCACTAATCTTTAGGTTAAATGGTTCATTAAATTCAATAAATGTCCCAGAAACCGGGTCTTAGTATTGTTATACAATCCTATTATGATAGTCTATTGTTATGATTCAGATGTTATGTCTTCACTGTGTTGCTATATGGAGTTGAAGCAAGGACAGGCACACAAGAACTTTCTAAGAGGCTGGAGGCCTTTGAAATGTGGCTGTACAGGAGAATGTTGCGGATCTCTTGGAAAGAAAAGGTCACTAATGTAGAGGTCCTGCGTCGCATGGATAAGAAGACGGAAATCATGAACACCGTAAAAAGTCGCAAGTTACAGTACTTGGGTCACATTATGCGGAATGAGAAGAGATACACACTGCTGCAGCAAATACTCCAAGGCAAAATTAACAGCAAGCGAGGCCGAGGAAGAAGAACATCATGGCTGGCAAACCTGAGGCAGTGGTATGACAAATCATCCGCAGATCTTTTTCGCATCGCAACCAACAGGGTCAAAATTGCATTGATGGTCGTCAACATCCGAACCGGATAGGCACCCTAAGAAAAAAAATTGTTATGATCATTCACTTCAAACTTGAAAGTTGATGGACATTTCTCTCAATCAATGAATGGCCCAGTAATCATCACAGAGGAAAGTTTATTGATTCAGTTCAATTTATTGTATAATGATAGGTGAGAAGTACGAACTTACGAAAGTACGGCTTATCATGAAGGGCAAGGGTAAAT
The DNA here is from genome assembly GCF_014356525.2 of Nilaparvata lugens. Lineage (NCBI taxonomy): Eukaryota > Metazoa > Arthropoda > Insecta > Hemiptera > Delphacidae > Nilaparvata > Nilaparvata lugens. The sequence continues at coordinate 59,924,373 of NC_052507.1, forward strand.
TCAAGGGTAATAGAAGTGTAGAACATAGAGGACTATCCTGGCTGTGTAATATGAGAGATTTGATATAGCTGCAACCACAGAGTGGAGAACATCTCTTATCACTAATCTTCGGTATCCTTATTCCGTGTTGCAACTCAAAACAAACTGACTTTCCTGGACTGCAATTAGTGAAGTGAGAATCGCTGTGACGATTTACAGATAGTAGAAAGAACCGAAAGAAGAAGAAGTTTGGAAGAATACATATATGATATTGTATTGTGCATGATCTATGATTTTCATGTTTATGTATTTATGTCTATGTTTTTCAATTTTATTTATATGTATAGTTATTGTAGCTACCATTATGAATATTATGACGTTTATAAGAATTTGAATTCTTTTCGGATTGATATTTACGGACTTTGCATTTATCTACGGATATTGCTTAACAGTTAAAATTATCATGATATTAACTAATTAATTGTTGGCTCAGCTCTCTTTAATCTCAAAAGTGTTATAATGAATAGTCAACCTGAACTTACATACAAAAATAAAACTGAATGAATTAAAACAATACAATACATTAGTAATGAATTACATTATGTTACATCTAAAGTGTAATTATTCAACCAAATTTTTAAATCACTTTTTGCTTTTAGAAAAAACGACTAGCAGTCAGATATTTTACAATAAATGAATTAATCACTCACTGTGACAACGAGATCTTTCGGCAATTCCGCCATCCTCTTGGTTGTACTCATAGACAAGTAGAAGGATAGGTTGGCAATTTTTTAGTGTGCTGTTGGTGTCTATTGGATTAGTGTCTGTTGGTGCTGTTGGTGTCTATTGGTGTCTATTGGGTTTGTTGTGGCTAAGAAGGTAATCAAAGAGGATGTGGGATTTGAAGTTGGTTTGTTCATTTAATATACATTGTCTATTGCTTTTAAATTGGGTGTATATTTCAAATTGTTCTAGTGTGTCTAATTCTGGTCCTTTGTTTTTTATGTGTATGATTTGTACCAGTAAAACTTGTACCTTTGTAAAACAAAGGACCAGAATTAGACACAATAGAACAATTTGAAATGCACCCAATTTAAAAGCAATAGACAATTTATATTAAACGAACAACCCAACTTCAAATCCCACATCCTCTTTGATTACCTTCACAGCCACAACAAACCCAATAGACACCAATAGACACCAACAGCACCAACAGACACTAATCCAATTGACACCAACAGCACACTAAAAAATTGCCAACCTATCCTTCTACTTGTCTATGAGTACCAAGAAGATGGCAGAACAGCCGAAAGATCTTGTCGTCACAGTGAATGATTAATTCATTTATTGTAAAATATCTGACTGCTAGTCGTTTTTTCTAAAAGCAAAAAGTGATTTAATAATAAGCAGTTCGTGATGGAAAACAACATTGGAGGACACATTTTTAAATTTCTTTTCAATAGGCGCATATTAACAAACTCTAATAATACAGTATCTGATAGAGTACCTAATAATACAGTAGTTTAAACTTTCAACATCAAATGACAAGTAAGTTTCTATAGAAAGTATCTCAGCTTCTATTGATTCAATATGAAGCACTTTCACAGCCCTCAAAATACTAAGCAACAGTAACCTCCATATCTATTGTTTCATTGTCAATAGCACATCCCGTTCTCATATCTACTCTCCTAATACAACACGTGATCACTATTGTTGATAAGGAGAAATACTGTAATCAAAATATTTCTGTCGGCAAAGGAAAACGAAGTTAATGAGTTCCATTGAAGACAAAGCGTGCTTAATTAGACAACGAGAAGAGATTGTCACTTGAAACTTCCTGCAGTTATAACTATATAATATGAGATGAAATTGTACAGCCTAAACTATGGATCTATTAAAGATAGAGATCTGCATATTAGTTTACAACCTATAACAGCATAAAAAGGAAACAATATCATTGTTCAGTACTCCATGGTATAACTATATTCTTATTTGATGATAGTGGATTTTTTATCACTAGATCGTCAATCTATATAGATATACAACGAAGCTGCGACCTAGTTTTACTATTATTGCAGTGGGTGAATTGCAAATCTGTCAACAGTTTTTGCAGCTTATAGTTTGTAACATATTAGTTTGAAAAATATTATAGTTTATATGATATCAGCTCACTATCAATTTGTATCATGATTATCAGAGTGTGTTATTCCATTGTTTATCATATCAGTACCTCTTGTTTCTGACGATTTGGGAAATCATGAATTGGATGAGAACCAATCCACTGTTGATCATAATTATTTTACATTGATATCATTCATTCTAAATCGCTTAGTCGATTTTCTTCTTTATTATTCCAGGAGTAATTGGATATTTGAATTCAAATCAAATAGTAATCCTTGATTGTGAGAAGAAGAAGAAGATAGTAATAGTTGAATTGATAAAACTTTCGTATGAAAATGAATGGAGGAGTCAAAAACTCGTTTTCCAAAATGTGGTTCACCTTAGTTTTTACCGCTCTTGTTACTTTTATCTTTTATTCAATTCAGCAGTCGAACTTATTTGATGTTATCTCGATGACGAAGAATTATTGTGATAGTAGTTTACCATTTCTGTTTGATTTGTGAGGCCTATATGCCTATCTCTATTTTAATTTGTTATTTCATAATTAAGAGAAGGTTGTTTGGAATGCTTGTAATTGACCGAAGGTTTATTAATTTATTCTAGACCAGGGTCAATGTTTGATCTTGTCCTAGAGAAGTAGCAGAATTTATAAAATACATTATTTTTCCAATACTTGTATTGAAAACAAATTTCAAATCAATCATGAATTGATTTGATTTCAAATCACAACAGAGAGTAATTTTCTAAATCATTATTATAGTATATTTGGGAATTATATATCGCAAATAGAGAAGTGTTGAGTGCTGCTCAAATATCAATTCCAATTTTCAAATTCTCTTACGTCAATTTATACTTCCAATTTCACGTTAATAAATTTATTCAAATCTTTCAACTGTTTTTTGACTAAAGATTTGGAAAAACATTATGAAAGAATATGTTTATTTTTGTAATAATATGTGTACGGTATGTATCGATATGTAATTCAGATAATAATGGTGATAAGCGGCTGATTCCTTACAATAATAATATTACGTTGATGATGATGATAATAAGCAATGATTTCTTGCTAAAAGCATATCAAGAGCTGCACTGTATTTAGCAGCAATGATGAAATCAGCAAGATATTCCAGTTATTACAGAGTCATTGAGATTGCTGTTTTACTAATTTGTACTTATAGTAGTGAGGAGTACTGATCAGACAATTAATTTGATATTTCAGAAATTTTCATAGCAATAAATTCAGTTTGCGGCCTTCATTCTAGCTGGACACTTTCCAGATAATAATTACATACTTTTTAGTGAACATAAAATATCTAGTTTTAATTCAAGGTACGACCTTGAATTACACTGTAATTTGAGTGGAAAGTTCATCAAATGAAGTCGAAATCAAATCAACTTCAACTTTTCTAATTGTCAATGACGATATTAGGGTAGGTAGGCCAAATGCATATAACCATCACTTATGGAGATTAAATCCACTTTCGTAATCGTAGTAGACGTCGAAGTTGGTCAGTGTTTTCGTTCAGTGTTTGCTTCGTGAATATAGACTAGACATCTATAAACCCAAATGAAATGTTGTGAGATCAGACAAGACTAACATGATTATGTACAGACAAAAAATGATGAAGCTCCACCAAATTGATTTATAGTGTAGAAGGCGATTTGAACTTGAAATTACAGTATCTATCGTATCTATCAACTGTCACAGAAAAGAGTTGTCTCATCACAGATGACAATGTGATGGCATTTTACAATGTCTAAAATCACAAATGAATGTCAAAAATCACAAAACGTCAAAATCGCTCGCTTTAGATAGTAGGTTTGTACAAACTAGTTATTTAGACGTTCCGTAATGATATTACTTTTTCCAACTTCCAACCCCCAAAAACTGTTTGATTATACTAGAATATAGAAGATAACATTTTTCATACTATCATTGATAGTATTCCGATAAGACGTAATTTCATAGCCTACAATCTGACAAAGCTGGCATAATTTGGACGGCTGGAGGCTCAAGTTTCCATCTATTTCATACAGTAGCCTATTAGTGTATAGTAAGTTCCAGTAGTAAAGTGATTCACGTTAATAAATTTATTCAAATCTTTCAACTGTTTTTTGACTAAAGATTTGAAAAAACATTATGAAAGAATATGTTTATTTTTGTAATAATATGTGTACGGTATGTATGTATCGATATGTAATTCAGATAATAATGGTGATAAGCGGCTGATTCCTTACAATAATAATATTACGTTGATGATAATGATAATAAGCAATGATTTCTTGCTAAAAGCATATCAAGAGCTGCACTATATTTAGAAGCAATGAAGAAATCAGCAAGATATTCCAGTTATTACAGAGTCATTGAGATAGCTGTTCTACTAATTTGTACTTACAGTAGTAAAGACTACTGATCAGACCATTATTTGATATTTCAGAAATTTTCATAGCAATAAATTCAGTTTGCGGCCTTCATTCTAGCTGGACACTTTTCAGATAATAATTACATACTTTTTAGTGAACATAAAATATCTAGTTTTAATTCAAGGTACGACCTTGAATTACACTGTAATTTGAGTGGAAAGTTCATCAAATGAAGTCGAAATCAAATCAACTTCAACTTTTCTAATATTGTCAATGACGATATTAGGGTAGGTAGGCCAAATGCATATAACCATCACTTATGGAGATTAAATCCACTTTCGTAATCGTAGTAGACGTCGAAGTTGGTCAGTGTTTTCGTTCACAATGTTTGCTTCGTGAATATAGACTTGACATCTTAAAACCCAGATGAAATGTGAGATCAGACAAAACTACAATATTATGTACAGACCAAAAATGATGAAGCTCCACCAAATTGATTTATAGTGTAGAAGGCGATTCGAACTTTGAAATTACAGTATCTATCGTATCTATCAACTGTCACAGAAAATAGTTGTCTCATCACAGATGACAATGTGATGGCATTTTACAATGTCTAAAATCACAAATGAATGTCAAAAATCACAAAACGTCAAAATCGCTCGCTTTAGTCAGTAGGTTTGTACAAACTACTTATTTAGACGTTCCGTAATGATATTACTTTTACAACTTCCAACCCCCAAAAACTGTTGGATTATACTAGAATATAGAAGATAACATTTCTCATACTATCATTGATAGTATTCCGATAAGACGTAATTTCATAGCCTACAATCTGACAAGCTGGCATAATTTGGACGGCTGGAGGCTCAAGTTTCCATCTATTTCATACAGTAGCCTATTAGTGAATAGTAAGTTCCAGTAGTAAAGTGATTAACGTCAAGAAGTGGGTAGCCTATATTGAAGAGGCCGAATCATTAGAGTCGAACCTCGAGGCGTTTTTTATAAACGATTCGGCACACGGCACGACTGGACAGGAAGCTCTCCGATTTGCTGATTGGGTTGGCGTATCGTGAATAAACTATGGGAGAGCTTTGTCCTTTCTGTAGTGCTGTGCCGATACGTCTGAAAAAACGCCTTGTGTGTTCGGTAATTATCATCATCTACACATCCACACATCCGAACAATCTTGTCAACAGTAGATAACATCGACAATCAATCAAGATCGAATGATTTCGCAGGAATACTCACTCACTACTCAGCAGTGATTAGATTGATCACGGTAAGCAAGCATTCGACCACAATGCCTTGTGGATTGGCGGTGTTTGACTTAACAGTCAAACGTTCGGTCAACCATCACGGACACTGAACCTAGCCTAGACCAACCCTTCACCCTTAGTTTAACCGTCAAGCAAGCTCGGAATACTGAGATCATAGCTGGGCAGCAAATAGAGGGCGCTTATGATGGCTTGAATGACTTGATCTGTGAGTGTGTACTTAGACCTACTGCTTCCACGTTACCTATTTGGTATTGCTGTGTTGTGTTTGCTGCTAGTCAGATTGACCGAAGGTTTATTAATTTATTCTAGACCAGGGTCAATGTTTGATCTTGTCCTAGAGAAGTAGCAGAATTTATAAAATACATTATTTTTCCAATACTTGTATTGAAAACAAATTTCAAATCAATCATGAATTGATTTGATTTCAAATCACAACAGAGAGTAATTTTCTAAATCATTATTATAGTATATTTGGGAATTATATATCGCAAATAGAGAAGTGTTGAGTGCTGCTCAAATATCAATTCCAATTTCAAATTCTCTTACGTCAATTTATACTTCCAATTTCACGTTAATAAATTTATTCAAATCTTTCAACTGTTTTTTGACTAAAGATTTGAAAAAACATTATGAAAGAATATGTTTATTTTTGTAATAATATGTGTACGGTATGTATCGATATGTAATTCAGATAATAATGGTGATAAGCGGCTGATTCCTTACAATAATAATATTACGTTGATGATGATGATAATAAGCAATGATTTCTTGCTAAAAGCATATCAAGAGCTGCACTGTATTTAGCAGCAATGATGAAATCAGCAAGATATTCCAGTTATTACAGAGTCATTGAGATTGCTGTTTTACTAATTTGTACTTATAGTAGTGAGGAGTACTGATCAGACAATTAATTTGATATTCAGAAATTTTCATAGCAATAAATTCAGTTTGCGGCCTTCATTCTAGCTGGACACTTTCCAGATAATAATTACATACTTTTAGTGAACATAAAATATCTAGTTTTAATTCAAGGTACGACCTTGAATTACACTGTAATTTGAGTGGAAAGTTCATCAAATGAAGTCGAAATCAAATCAACTTCAACTTTTCTAATTGTCAATGACGATATTAGGGTAGGTAGGCCAAATGCATATAACCATCACTTATGGAGATTAAATCCACTTTCGTAATCGTAGTAGACGTCGAAGTTGGTCAGTGTTTTCGTTCAGTGTTTGCTTCGTGAATATAGACTAGACATCTATAAACCCAAATGAAATGTTGTGAGATCAGACAAGACTAACATGATTATGTACAGACAAAAAATGATGAAGCTCCACCAAATTGATTTATAGTGTAGAAGGCGATTTGAACTTGAAATTACAGTATCTATCGTATCTATCAACTGTCACAGAAAAGAGTTGTCTCATCACAGATGACAATGTGATGGCATTTTACAATGTCTAAAATCACAAATGAATGTCAAAAATCACAAAACGTCAAAATCGCTCGCTTTAGACAGTAGGTTTGTACAAACTAGTTATTTAGACGTTCCGTAATGATATTACTTTTTCCAACTTCCAACCCCCAAAAACTGTTTGATTATACTAGAATATAGAAGATAACATTTTTCATACTATCATTGATAGTATTCCGATAAGACGTAATTTCATAGCCTACAATCTGACAAAGCTGGCATAATTTGGACGGCTGGAGGCTCAAGTTTCCATCTATTTCATACAGTAGCCTATTAGTGAATAGTAAGTTCCAGTAGTAAAGTGATTAACGTCAAGAAGTGGGTAGCCTATATTGAAGAGGCCGAATCATTAGAGTCGAAACCTCGAGGCGTTTTTTATAAACGATTCGGCACACGGCACGACTGGACAGGAAGCTCTCCGATTTGCTGATTGGGTTGGCGTATCGTGAATAAACCTATGGGAGAGCTTTGTCCTTTCTGTAGTGCTGTGCCGATACGTCTGAAAAAAACGCCTTGTGTGTTCGGTAATTATCATCATCTACACATCCACACATCCGAACAATCTTGTCAACAGTAGACAACATCGACAATTCAATCAAGATCGAATGATTTCGCAGGAATACTCACTCACTACTCAGCAGTGATTAGATTGATCACGGTAAGCAAGCATTCGACCACAATGCCTTGTGGATTGGCGGTGTTTGACTTAACAGTCAAACGTTCGGTCAACCATCACGGACACTGAACCTAGCCTAGACCAACCCTTCACCCTTAGTTTAACCGTCAAGCAAGCTCGGAATACTGAGATCATAGCTGGGCAGCAAATAGAGGGCGCTTATGATGGCTTGAATGACTTGATCTGTGAGTGTGTACTTAGACCTACTGCTTCCACGTTACCTATTTGGTATTTGCTGTGTTCTGTTTGCTGCTAGTCAGATTCACTGACAGCATTCCTCATAAGTAACATCAACGCTTCCAATTTAATCAATGCTGACAGTTAGCACTGAACTTCGTTGGCCAGCAATAATACACATTCCTTCCACTTGACCCGTGCGCAATGCAATCTGCGATCAATCTGATTTGGATTGAATTAGCCTGCTGCTGTAGGGTTGGTAGGTCGGAGGAGAAGCCGACCAAATCTGAAGACCGATTCAGGGCTGGACACACTGTACGGGCAAACAAGTGTGTACGATCAAATCAAGCCTGTTGCTTATTGTCATCTCAATGAAAGTGGAAATGTGGACGTGGATGTGTGAGTGTTCTCCGTGTTGGTTTCATTCATTGTAGTCTCTATTTCACTCAAACTCAATGCTTGGTTTTCATTCATTTGTTTTATTTTACAAAAATATTCAGTTCATAGATTTTTCTATTCTTTTTCCTGTGAGAATGATTTTTTTTATATATTGGTGACGATAAAAATAGTACCTCTTCTTTATAAATCCGTGATTGGCTGTGAATTTTTGTCTTTGCAGCTTTAATATAATAAGATTTATGCGAGAAGATCTTTCCAATTCAAAACGGGAGTGGTCATAATTGAATAGTTTAGCAGCTGGATTTGTATACCAGATAATTCTTTTCAAATCTGCAATAGAATCAGTTTTTTCCCTTGAATGATCACAATAATTTAAGACTGGTGGGGCAAAGAGATGCAGAGGGGTCTTCAAAAAAAATTTGGGGGGGTTTATAAAAGTGTTTAAAAGAGCAACTGATGACGACCTTTTTTAACGAGGGTGGCTTATTTGTGGGGCGGTTAGTACCGTACTGAAATTTGGATATTTTTGGGGATATTTGGAATTTAGGGGGTTCATTAGCCTTTAGGGGGTAAGAATCCCTGTGTAAGAGAATACATTATCAACAATGAATTAATTTTGATTCTATTTATTTATTCTCAAAATAGTTTCACCAGAAACAAGTGATTGTGATCCCATTGCTCATAGCACTGATGGATAATCCACGAATAATATATAGGCCTAATTCGCCATTATAACTCAATACTCTCTACCACCATAACTTACTACATCAAGGCTAATAAATCACTGTTGAGCACAGTACAGCCACACAAGTTTCCATCTGTACTAATTGTACTATTTTTAGCCAGATTTGCGAGCATATTAACAAGTTTCTCATACACGACCGTCGTCCAAAGTCCAGAGAGAGGTTATGATGTAAGTATGAATCTGGCAGCATTTGTTAATTAAGGGTGCCGGGATTCACATTAAGGGACCTGTAAACTCTGCAATATATCCCAAGTTTTCGGCGGAGGAACTTGAGTCGCAAGGGGATGGTAGCAGACAGAAGGGTTGTTTGGGGGGGGGTTGAGAAGATGTTCAGGGATGAGAGGGGGTTGGTTATACGTTGCAGAGGGTAGGAGGTGGAGGTAGTTGTAGTCGAATCGGGAGGAAGAGGGGAAGGTTTTGTTGTTGAAAACAAGATATTGTGTTGAAAGCAGGGGCGGATTCTTGGACAAGTTATACTACTCAAGAACATAGTTTGCTTATTAGGTCCGGTTATGGTTGTGGGGGAGTAAGAGTGAAAATAGGAGAGAGACAGAGTGAGTCATAAGTTGAGACTACTATTCATGGAAATAGTACTGAATAACTTTGAAGGGAAATAAGAAGGAGACAAGGATGAGAATAATGAGAGGAGGAAAAAGGAAGAGTGAAGAAGCAGGTGGTAAGGATGAATAAAATTGAGGATATAAAAATAATTTGGCCTATATTATGAAAAGGAAGAACAAAGAGGTCAGAAAAAGAGAAGGAAGGGTGATTGCAAAGTAAGGAAGGAGTTGGGAAAAGAGAAAGCAAAAGATGCAAAAGCTAACAACAAAAATGAAGAAATTCGATTGAGGAAAGGAAATAAAAATTGAAAATTGTTCCAAATAGAAACAAGTATACTGAGGAAAAGTTTGAAGATGAGTAGAAAAAAGCTGAGGAAAAATTGAGAACTGAGAAAGTAAAATTATGACATCTACTTAAGATAGGAAAAAGTAGGGAAAGGGTACAAGGAAAAAGGGATGAATGAATACAAGATGAATTACAAGAAAAAGCACCTGAAAGAGAAGAAGATATGAAGAAAGAAAAAGAGACTTGAGAAATAGATACAAGTATTAACAATGTTAAAACCTAGGCAGAAAAAGAGAATTTTAAAAGTTTGCTGGCGAAGCAAAATTTAAAGTAGAAATAAACAGATATATGATTGTGTAGGATATGATGGGAAAAAGCAAGGAAAATAGGATGAAGGAGTAATCAGAGATACGAGAAAAAAAGGAGATTTTGGCAAAAGTGAGCTTTATGATTAGACGACGGAGCCAAGGAAAGGAAAAAGAGAGTCGATGAAGAAGTAAATAGAAAAAGAAGGAGATTGAAGGAGGAAGTGAGTTGTACGGTGAGGAGTTGAGGTAGCGACGAAGAAGAGGGTAACAAAGAATAGCGGACGGTAGAGGGGGGGGGTGAGAGTTGGGGTCCAGGAACTAATTTGAAGTTAGCGGAAGGATACATTTGTCATGGGGTCCCCAGTGGGCCATGATCGGACTGGATGAAGTTATGAGTGCCACACGGCACTACATCACACCCATACACATATATACACCCCTCCCACCCTGCTAGAGCAAGGGAGATGACATGAGTTGGGCATATGCCTTAGAGGGTGCATATGAAGGAGAAGACGAGGAGAGAGTGAGATGAGCGATGGAGAGCAAAGAGAGGTGAAAGTCAAGGTGAAGATGGAGACGAGGTGGAAGAAGAAAGCAAAAGGAGATAGAGACTAAGAAGCTGACGAGAAAGAATTGAGACTAAAGAAGTGATTGGAAATAAGGCGCTGAAGTAAAGAGATGAAGATAAAAGTAGGGACAGACAAACGAAGAGATAGAACAAAAGAATTATATAAAGAGTAATGAATAAGTAGGAAATTTGGAAAAAATTAAGTGATGAGATTAACAAGAAATGTATGGTTGAGTAAAAATAAAACAAGTTAGTGATAAGTTAATAAAAATATGATTCAATGGAGAAAGAATTACCGTATTGAAGGATTGGAAAAGAAAAACAGAGAATATAAAAGGAGAAACTTGAGTTGGATTGGAAGAAACATTACATCATTTGAAAAGGACAAGAGAGAAAGGGGGATGAGAGAAAAAAAGAAGCCAGATATTATAATTCAGAGCGAGGACAAGATGGAGAACAAAGGATAAGGGAACTAGGGAAGAGCTACATAAAGAAAAACTATAAGAAAAAAGGGAAATATAATGGGACGAATAAAAAAATATGTGCCAGACTAAAGTAATTGAAAGTCATCTATTTCAATGCCAATGTCAAAGAAGAAAATATGGAAGAAGAAGGGGCAAAACAAAAGTAAGAAGAGACAATTAAGCAAGGGACTTGTAACGGAAGTAAAATAACAAAAATACAAAATTGATAGAATAATTTTACAAATGGTAGAGAAATATTAAGAAAGAAAAACGGTGAATATGGTAAAGAAGCTTAAGCAGTAGAACTGCAGGGTGAGGAGTGAGTACAATAGATTAATGGAAGATTCATAAAATAATGAAAAGGGAAGGAGAGGAAGGAAAATGATAAAGGAGAGAAAGAGTGGGAGGAAGAAACACAGCTGAAGAGGTGAGGGTGGAGCAAGACTTGTACAGTATTAAAAAATTCAACGTTCACAGTAAGTAGGAATCAATATACAGAAGAAGGATGAAGAAGAGGTAGAAAAAAATAAGTGTGAAGAAAAGAGAAGATGAATAAATAGTATAGAAAATTGTGAGAATACAAGATGAAAATGAAAATTCAGATAAAAAAGAAAAAATTTCTATGGTCGTCGAGGCTGAGAAAACAAGAAGTTCTTTTTTACAGAGGTGGACAGACAGAAAATAAAGAACACGGGGAAACGAGCAGAGAATAGAAAAGAAGAGTTGGGCATATGAGGGTTGAAGAATAGAATAAGAAGAAGAAGACAAAAAACAAGAAGTGGAATTAGAAAAAGAGGAAGATGAAGAATGCACGCGTCAAGTCCCGTGGGTACGTCCCGGTAAAAATCAACCCCTCAAAATTTTCCCACTTTTATCATTCTCCGCACCGGTCACCCCATTCCGTTGGAATACTACCCTTATCCCTCGCTCCCTACTTCTCTCCCTCACCATACTTCCTATCAACGCCCGCGAAGAATAAAAATCATCTCCTAGTCATAGAGGGGTAGTTTTCACACTCAGAGTGATGTGGTAACGGCCGAATCTATCTTGAAAGCTATAGTGTCAATCACATATCGCCGATAAAAGTGTTCGCTCATCCTCCATGTGGAACAAACAGACCTGAACGAGATTTTCCTCGATCTGAGAGACTTTTCCACTTCTCGACTCTTGAGACGATTGGGTCTGCCTCAAAGATTAAAGCTGGATTCCCTCATATTATCCCATTCAGTTTCTCATTATTTTCATTAGAGCTTATAAGAATAATATTTTGCACTATACCAGACACTATCATTAATAGTGATATCTGATATGTGAGGATGTGTTTCAATGGACTATGCTCAAGGACTATGCTACAGTATTTTCATATATAGTATAATATATATAGTATAAAGATAGGAGAAAAACGTTGTCAAGTCTCTCCATTTTGCCACTGAGTGTACACAACTGTTACTCAATTCATCCCATTAAATTTGATCCAATATTAATTATAATTTCCTTGATAAAATAATCAATTAAATGTCAAATTAATCAAGAAAATATTTTTTTCATAATTTTATTCAAAAATTGGCTTTTATAACTGAGATTAGATTTTTATTTTTATACAAACCTGAAATGGCAGCTAATTTGAAAAGCTGTGATACAACAATCTGAATTTCAAAACAACAGAAATTAAGTTATTTGGTAAGTATTCTATTCTAATTTCTTTTTAAAAAAATAAGAATAGAAATCCTATTTAGAATAAGTAATTTCAATAGAAATAATGTTGAAATAACCTTCCAATATTATTTATACCGGTACGAGTAGGTCTAGCCTATACGTTTAGGCTAACTGAAGCATGGATGAAGTCTAGGATGGTTAGTTAGTATCAACTTTTAAAATGTCATTTCAGGTATTTGTGTTTTTCATACGGTGAAGTTTAAAAATTATTTCATTGTTTCAAAAATACATTTTAAATCAATTATACGACTTGTGTACTCAAATATTTTGATAGAATGAAGAAATAAAATGGCGGCTGAGAATTGTTTGTCTACTTTTGTACAGTCACTGTCAAAAGTAAAAATAAAATATTCTGGAAAACGGACAACATTGCAAAGCGAGAGAGAGATAGCGCTATCTGTTTTGTTGTATGATAGAAAAGGACAGCAACAGTATTGTCAATTGTACACTGCCATTATAACGTGGACCTCACAATAGTATTTTTCTACGAAGTCACGTAAGTAAAAATAATTTATTGAACTATTTTTATTAATAACTTTTGAATACTTAAATTACGACAAAACAGTCAGATTTTTATAAATAAAAGCTATTAGCTCCTGCTCACATTATTTTAGATATAAATTCTAGAAGTTGTCACAACCACTTATACACTAACAAGAAATTATACAATTTTATTATCAATCTCTAGTTAACTGAGTACAAGTGATAAATTTATTGAATTTGTGGAGCGCTTTCGGACACTGTGCACTTCCTCAACACTGGTTGACACTTCGGAATCCCACAACGGAAGTGTCAACCATTGTTGAGGAAGTGCCTAGTGTACGAAAGCGCTCCACAATAATGTGAGTAGAAGCTAACAGCTTTTATTTATAAAAATGTGACTGCTATGTCGTAATTTAAGTATTCAAAAGTGACTGTTAATAAGCAGTTCGTAATAGAGACATTTAAGAGTATTTTTCTCAATTCATAACTCTTATATTACTTCAGTTATGGTGCCGTAACCTATTTTTTGTCAAATCGCTGTTAGTAATGGATTTTTCCTGCTTGTTTTACTCAGGTTCTCAGGTAAATTCAATTCACAAATTACTAATTGGAAATTATAATGCAAAGTATCGAAAAACTCTGTTTTGATTATGAACATGTATTTTTTTAATCTATAAAAAATATTGATAATTTTTTGCAGATTCTATGTTCGGTTGACCCTAAAATACTACGTTTGACGCCTCATGACGATTCTATCTATAAGACATTCAGAGAGCATTTTCCTGAACTGAAAATTGAGAGCATCGACGAGAATGAGATGAAGAGTAAAGAAGGCAAAGATGTAAGTTGAAAAACGCATTTTTCACTCTCACTAATTTCATATTTTCTAAAAGACCGGTTGAGTTTTCCAGGATTAATTTAGTTTTGATTTATCAAATTTTGTCAATATAATTTGAGCATAGTAAACTTTTAATAGCTCAGTGATTAGGAATTGTTTGAAGTAATTCTTTTTCAATAAGTTACATATAATTATGCTTCATTTACTCACTAATCATCAACGTAATCAGGAAACAAAAATCAGGCGAAATGAATATATTTATACTAAAAACTCATAAACTATTTCCCTGATTTAAATACGTAGAATTGATGGTGATGTTGTAAAATCTCTCCATAATAAGAAAAAAGATATTGTTAAATTTCACCAAAAATTTATTAAAAACGTTAAAACAGTATCATGGTTTCACGTTTACCAACGCAGTACAGCTGCTCAGTACAGTGCAGTACGCCGTACAGTTTCCTCAGTACAACTGATGATGCGTTGGTAAACGTGAAACCATGGTAATGTTTCAAAGTTTTTAATAAATTTTTAGTGAAATTTAACAATATATTTGTTTTCTTATAATGGAGATATTTTACAACATCATCATCAATTCTACGTACATTTTTATTATTCTTGATCACTCGACAGAGGCTTACTTGAAAAAGTATTTGTTTTCACAAATTCATTACGGTACTCAAATATTCAATAGAAATGTATTAATTCTAATGTAGGTAGGCTATAACCCATACCTAGCTTCAGCAACTCAACCTGAGTGAATGCAAAAACAGTGTCTTTTTTATTAATATGTCTTCAAAGATCCCAAACTGACAAAAATACCTGAATAATGTAATTTGAAGGATACAAGATTGGTCATATTGTCTAGATAAGAAGAATTCTCTCAAAATAGTGGTATTTCAACATACACCAATCATAATAGATATCCACAATATTAACTTTTTGGAGAGGGCTACTCTTATTTATCAAGAAATAAAAAAATCAATAAACCCTTCTCGAAAACGTTTATTCACATATTTTAACATCAATGCAATTTACAAGTGAGTGAATGGAACAAATCTATTTTATCACTTTATTCCATTCACTCACTTGAAAATGGCATTAATGTTGAAACATGTTGTGAATGACAGTTTTCAAAGAAGGTATTTGAAATTTTAATTCTTGATATATTCATAACTTATGATTCTCATAAAGTCGTTTTGAAATTACATTTTTCAAGCAATTATGGATCAATCATAATTGAGCAGCCATCATTCCACTAAGCCGTAAATGTCAATAGCCTACTGCAATTTAAAAAAAAATGTAAATCAGATTGATATCATTCAGACATTGAGTATATAACGTGGGCAATGAGAAAGAGTGAGCTGGAACAATGATTAATTACAGTCAGTGAAATGATTTCACTTTTTCATTATCCTCGCCGTGTAGAAGGAATAATGAGTTGATAAAATTATCAGTCTCCAGGGAGTATCCTCGAAATATTCCTTTTTTCCGGCGTATTAAAAAAACTTGCTCGAGATTAAAAGCGTAGCGCGTAATATATTCTTTAATTAGGAGGCGGACTCCTGGGGCTGAAAGTTCCAGAGAGAGAGAGAGAGAGACAGAGAGAGAAAGAGAGTAGGACAGAAAGAAATAGAGAACTAAGCTGTCCTCTGCCGTTTACCGTCTAAATTATTATGCTACTTTGAATTTATCGTGAGAAAAAGTACTGAGAGACAAAACTGAGTAGTTTCATCACTCTGCACCATTTTGTTCTAGTTTTTGTTCTTGAAAAGAGAACTACGATGATCGAAGACATTTTTGTAGAGAAATTACAAATTTTCGATGTCATGAGATTTCCGAGTTTTGGCAAAGGATTGATCTTATTTGAATCTTTTCAAAAGCACTATGGTTATACCTCAATGTTAATCTGTACGAATCGATTGACACGATTCATATAGTCAAACAATAATAATTTTAAGTTTTTTTTAATGAAAATGTTAACCCGATATCTATCAAAGACCACTCCTTGAGAAAAATATTCATAATCATCTTCTTTTCCACTTTTCCTCTCTTACCACTTTTTATGAACAGAAATTCACGATCTATATGTCATTGGCAACATAACTTAATCTGTCAGGGCAATAATTACTTTTTTAAATTTTTGAAATACTGTAATTCAATAATAGAAGCAAAAATTAACTACTTCAAGTTTAAACGTCGTTTTAATATTTACAATTCGAGAAAGCAATTACCCTGCTACATCAAACACTTCATCCAATGATTTTTTCAAGATTATTCGATATTAGACTACTGTAGACGTGATAATGTTCCAAAAAGAATGAATGTTTTGACTGTTTTTACTTTCCTTGCCCTATTACCATAGGTAAGGAAAGTATTGCTTTCCAAAAAAAATTAAGGTACCCTAATTTCATGTTTTCTATACGTTTCAAGGTCCCCTGAGTCCAAAAAAGTGGTTTTTGGGTATTGGTCTGTATGTGTGTGTGTGTGTGTGTGTGTGTGTGTGTGTGTGTGTGGTGTGTGTGTGTGTGTGTGTGTGTGTATGAGTGTATGTGCGTCTGTGTACACGATATCTCATCTCCCAATTAACGGAATGACTTGAAATTTGGAACTTAAGGTCCTTCCCCTATAAGGATCCGACACGAACAATTTCGAACAAATCCAATTCAAGATGGCGGCTAAAATGGCGAAAATGTTGTCAAAAACAGGGTTTTTCGCGATTTTCTCGAAAACGGCTCCAACGATTTTGATCAAATTTATACCTAAAATAGTCATTGATAAGCTCTATCAACTGCCACAAGTCCCATATCTGTAAAAATTTCAGGAGCTCCGCCCCATCAATGCAGTGTGATCTTGGATTCCCAATTATCAGGCTTCAGATACAACACAGATAAACTAAGTCCTATACAGATTGGCAATGGCGTGCGCGTAGCCCATCTTGCTGCGACATTCACTTTGGAGCGCTACAATCACTGAGCAAATATCACAGATCAACTCTTACCTATAAATATACTTCAACAGTGAGCACTTTCACAGTGTTGCCAGATTGGGCGTGAGTTGGTGTGAGCGAGTAGGAATGAAGTGTGGAACAGAGAGCGACTCGTTTGACAAGATTCTCTGTCAATGACTGAACACAGCATGTTGTGAGAAGGTGTGAGTGAGTGGGAATTAATTGTGCGACAGAGAGGCCCAAGATGATAAAACTTGGCTCACTAATGATGATTACTATAATTGCCATTTGTTCAGAGTTCTTTACATGAACAATCATGATCTGATCTAGGCAATGCGGTCTTACTAGAATTGATTTGACTTTAATATAATTATCATACATAAATATTATAATATTATAATGTTTAATTAATTAATAATGACTGTACACTATAGATTTAGAGAAAGCAGCGAGACTTTGAATCTCAACATTAATTAACAGTGTTTTCAATGTGATCTCCAACTTTTTGAATGAATAAACCAGTGATCATCAAACAAGTAATCTATTTGAAATAAAATGCAAAGCTGCTCTCAAATTATAGATGCAACTGTTTTACCTCATAATTCTATTATTGGAATTAATTGCTTCCCAGATTAAGTAGAGTTTGTGATAAAATTCATATGCAAACTTACTTGTAAAGTAAATGTTAGCAAATAGATAGTTGGTGATAAACAAATGAAAAAATTGCAAAATTTTGAATTTATTATTTTAATTGAGTCATAAATTATAATGAACCTTGTCTCTGCAACCAAAATTCAGTTTACATATTTTAAAAAGTCAGAAATAGAGTTACATTAGGTCTTTTCGATTTTCACTTCTACAAAAGTCTCTACAAAAATATTTATACAAACCATAAAAATAATATGGTGCTTGGAGCAACTTGATAGTTTTAAAATTATTTTCAGTTGAAATATTTATTGTTGCATAAATTTCTACATATAAAATGACAAATGGATAACAGGTTACTATGGATGAAAGCAGCTCTAGAGGTGAAGAAAATTTAATATTGAACTACAGTATTTCTCTTGACTTTCCAATGCTGAAATTGAAATGTAGAAATACAAATGTAGAAATTACATTTTCTACTCATTATTATCAATCCATGGACGATTCAATTTTCATGGGAAATGTTCTTAAAATCATTCAAACTGATAAAATGTAATAGTCATGTGAGACTAATCTCTGAACTATACTAAATCAATACTTTATAACTAGTAGTTCTGTGAACAGTAGACCTCACACAGTTTTCTCATCCACAACTATCTTATGTCACCTGTTCTAGTTGATTCAGTTGAATCACAATTCACAGTTGAATAATAATTTACTCTTAAAAACTGTTATTTGTTTTCTCCAAGATCAAAAACTCACTTATGTTAATAAACTCAGTTCACTTTTGAATTTGTCTCCCATAACTTATCCAGTTCCGTGATAATCTTTCCATCTGTTAATAATATTTCTCAACTATTTTAAATTAATTTTTTTCAATCAATAATATTATAATTTCTTCAGCATTATTTAGTTCATTTAATCATTTTTTTATTTATTTTCAATTACCTTTTAAATTTGTTTTTCAAATGTGAGAATATTGATACTGATGGGCACGCATCATAAAAAATATTGAAACCCTACCTTATAGAAATAGACATGACCAGACATCTGTGTAGTGTGTAATGCATTCAATGAATAATCCATGGTTGTAACTAAAAAATATGCGTTTATAGGAAAATTTTATGAAACAAAAATTGTAGAGTAAGATTTTAAAAATATTTTCGTCTAAAAAAACGGTTGAATTTCTTGAACGGTTATTGAAATAAAAGCGATATAGTAAAACCCTGAAAATTTTGGCGGCCATCTTGTTTTCGAGGTGTTTGCTTGTGATTTTGACTTATCATCATCACGATCCTCATAATGTAGACCTAATGAAGATTTTAAATGAAAGATTTTTAATGATTTTATGTAGATTCGAGATTGAAAAGGTAATGATGTATTTATTATGATGATTTTATGTATTTCATGTATTATTATTTGTGGATACAATTATTACAAATCGTATAATATGATAGGTAATGAACAACAGGCTTTTAATCTATTTGATGTTCGAAAAATCAATATAGAGTCAACATCTTGAAATATGAAATCTTGACAAGTTATATTCATAAAAATGATGGTCCAAAATGAAACGAAACTTTAAAAGTAGGGATGTCACAATAATTCAATTGAAAATAAATGATAAAAAAAGTTTTAACATCATCTTACCTGCTCTTGTGATCCAAGCATCGCTGTTTTCTTTGGGAAATCTGTGCATTTTGATTCCTCTATTCTTGAATCGGCTTTTGGTACAGTTTTTATATGAACAACGAGTATTTGGCATGATAACTAACTATGAATTATTCACAATCTAACTATATTATATTAAAAACTTAATATTAAATTTAAAAGTTAATCATTTAAAAAATGTTGAACCTTCATTTTAGTTTCAATCACTGATACATCAAACAATCAATTCAATCTTTATACAGAGACCTCATTCACTCACGAAACCTTTCCACTTTGAAGAACGACTGAGAAATGCTCTCACAGAATTCTTTTCCGTTTTTGAAAGTCACGTTTGCAGGCAGATTTTGGCCGAGGGTGGAAATTATGAATAGAAATACTTTACGGTCATTTCCATTCTCTGTGTTGATTCACCCTCCTCTGGCCAAAAACAAAATAATGGACTGGGAGTGTCTTGAAACGTGTGTAGCTAGTTTTACTAGAGGGAATTATAAAGTTGGTTTCATTTTAATTCTCAGCTAGTTTTACTAGGGGGAATTATAAAGTTGGTACCTCCATGAAGATCCAAGAAATTAGAATTATAGATTTGATGAAAAATGTACAATCCTCTGCCATTATTATGTGGTTAAGTGGTAGAGTGGACATTAATGTCCTAATTTCGTCACGTAATCAAATAAAAAAGTTATTCTATTACTATCCACATAACAAAACAAGATTTGCAAAAATAATAAATTGCAAATTTTATAAAGAGACAGCACTAAATATAATTAATTCCATGCTACTTTGCAGCTTAAAGTTACTTTGCAGCTACACAGAAGTTACAATTTAATATAATTCTTGACTGTAAATTGAGAATAGAACAGGATAAAGGATTGATTACAAAGATTAACTGGATGTGATTAGACACCTAATAATAGTATATTATAATTATGGTCGCACTACAATATGTGGCCTTCTTTCCACCAAACTTTGTAATCAATACATTTTTCATAACCACGTACAACTCATTAAAATTAACAATTTCTCAGTTTGAGAAATACTAAGACTTATTACGGCTTGATTACAAGCTTAAGCTTATTACATTTGATTATTTCAGCTTATTACAAACTGATTACATACTTAAGCTTATTACATTTGATGAATAAAGTATTTCATATGTATTAGACTTCAACTTATGTATGTGGCCTTCTTTCCACCTAACTTTGTAATCAATACATTTTTCATAACCACATACAACTCATTAAAATTAACCAAAAATTAACAATCCTCAGTTTGAGAAATACCAAGGCTTATTACATTTGATGAATAAAGTATCTCATATGTATGAGACTTCAACTTACTTTTTATTTTAAAAAATGAAATGTAATAATGAAATAGCTCTTACTGTAATATTTTGAATTATTTGGTAAGCCTACAGGTGAGACAGAAGGGAGAATCATTTTATATTATGGACAAAAAGAAAAGGAAGGGAGAGAGGCGATAGTAGGCTATGTAAATAAGATGTCCAACTACACTTGGACAGTTGCCAAGCACAATAAATTATATATTATTATGAATAGGGAGCAAGAAGAACCAAACGCCGTTTGTTTACAAGACTGTGATGAGACAATACGGCAACACTGTAAATCATATATCTATGTATCGAGCGCATATATTCATCAGTTGGTTGTGGAAACGATTCAAGCGACTCTGGTTGCAAACGGTGGAACTATGCCATTGCCAGGGACTGGATACAATTTAAACAAAAAATTTCAAGTGGAAAAGATTGAGCATAAAAATATCTACAATTAATGTTCACTGACATTTCCACCTAAAATTGAAAATAAGTTCGAAATCCGAGAAAATGTGTTTATTCAATAATGCAAACTGTTGGCAACTGTTGATTCTATTAAATCATTCACTATGAAGAGATAGCAGACTTCGTGTGTCTCCAGCGCTATTGTCCTGTCACCAGCTGGCAGATCTTTGAATAGTAGACTTGAGATGCGCGTGTACACTAGCGTCAGGTGATCAATTTTCATAACGGCAAGGAAAGTTGTGTGAGTGCGCCACACCAGATTTTTTATATTGAACTTATAGGACTGATTGATGTCCCAACTGCTACTGCGCAATACTTTATACCATTCAATTTTAGAGGAAATTAATAATTGTAGATCTATTCATCCTTGGAAGAATAAAACAAATTCGGCTCAAAATCCTGATTTTTAAACAGAGATATTATACTCGATTTAAGGAACCCTTGCAGTTTCAAACTTCGGTCAAGGAGGGCCCAGACGATGGGGACTTTGTGGTACCAGACTACGAAATGTGTACATTAACACCCTGCAAAGATTTTGCTATCTCTGGCTCTTTGTTGCGCAAAGCCCTGTTATTTTGTTTTCATTTACTAGGCTATGATTTTTGTAAACATATGCGATCCAATAGGGATTTTTAAACAGAAAACAAATTTTGATTACAAATATGATTTAATAGGAAATTTGATACAGAAAGTGTCTACTTGATTACAACTACGAAGCAGTTTTGGATGGTTTGTATTTAGATCTGACAACATCATTATGGCCTTCCCGGTTTCTGGCCAACTCAATGGCATAGAACTGTATTCTAGGTACGAGAGTGGAGTTTTTCTCGGAGTAATCCCCGGTCGAGTCGATTCTCAGGAGAGTGCCGAAACTGTAGTCTTCAACAACGTCTTTGAACTGCTCACAAAATGGTCTCCATTTCTAAAAATAATAATAAAACAAATTACAATCAATCATTTTAGAGATTTCAGTTGAAAATCCCTTTCCAGCAATCTTAGTACGGATTTTTTTCAAATAAACTTCCCTAGATGAAACTTATTTTTATTCAAAGAAATTATTACTAGGTAGTATAATTAAACAGATTATTGCAACGATTTATGACGATTAGTTACATAGTCTTTAAGGTTTAATTACATAACTTTATTGCCATTCATGCTAGAAGGTTTGTTATATTAGCATTACGATTATTATCTAAACACAAATTATTGATCAAAACAGAATTTACAATCAAGTTTGTAGGAAAGTTATGTGCTTGTGCTTGATTCAGACATGTTATAGAGATGTTTCTCCATAATACAATTAAAAAAAATCTCTATAATGATAAAAAAATTGTTACGTTCGCAAATGAATTAAAAATATCTTAATTATATTATTATTTGTCAAGTTGACAATATGTAACTTATTCCATCCGATCGTCGTATCAAATTAATAATAAAAGAAAAAAACAAGAAAATAGTTCAAACCGGATGAGTGATTCCTCAAAAATTATTAAATTTCGAGCTATTAGCTAATATAGCCTACCAATTACAATTGTTTAGTGAATTCTATTCCAAATATATAAAACTGCATACGTTATCAACTTTCGAAAGCATGAAATAATTTAATTGAGCACAAGGAATACAATTCGAGTTGGAAACACTCTACCTATTCAAATAAAAAAATGCAATGGAGCCTTGAAGACCTTGAAAAAACTTCAAGTTTCAAAAACTTGAATGGAGCCTTTAAGAATTATTTAAAAACTTCCATTTTAAGTAAAAATTGATAGATGCATAGTAGATTTTCCATTGAAAAACCTGATACAAGTAGATAGGGAACAAGAAACCAATGATAAGTTGAAAATTCGTTCCTGATTGAATTAATAGAAAAATGAATCTTGGAATATTTTTTAATAGGATTATGTTATTTATTTAAATCGAGGAGAGAAATAGTTTATGAGTTTATAGTATAAATATATTAATTTCACCTGATTTTTGTTTCCTGATTACGTTGATGATTCTGATGATCAATGTAACTTATTGAAAAGTAATTACTTCAAACAATTCCTAATCACTGAGCTATTAAAAATTCACTATGCTCAAATTATATTGACAAAGTTTGATAAATCTAAACTGAATCAATCCTGGTATTTATGGATGAAAACTCAACAGGCCATTTAGAGAAGATGAAATAAGTGAGAGTGGAAAATTAGTTTTTCCTACAGATACCATGAAAAGTGACCATTTCTGCACTGATTGCAGGCCGCAAAGAATTACTTTTCTGCACTAGTGCGCAAAGTATTACTTTGCGTACTCCAGATTTGCAGCATGACAACACAAAATAGTTAGTAGGTTATATGGAGCACCAGTGCAGGAAAATCAAAATTAAGTTGGTAACACTGACTGTGGTCCACTTTATAATATGGCAGTGGAGAACGGCGTTGCCTATTTATTATGTGCCTTAATTAATTTAATTATTATTATTCAATTTTAAATAAATTCAGGTTTTTATTAATAATAAAATTACACAAAAAACATTTGATGGATTTCAGGGAATTTTACCCATAATTACCCACTTTTCATATTCAATGGTAACTGTAGGAAAAATTTAATGTGAAATACGTGCGCAAAGTTCGTTTGCTGCACTCAAGAAACCAATATTCCGCACTCGCCTACGGCTCGTGCGTAAACGTTTCTTTCGGTGCAGCAAACTGTCACTTTGCGCACTAGTTGCACAAATAACTATTTCAACTTACATCTTTGCCTTCTTTACTCTTCATCTCATTTTCGTCGATGTTCTCAATTTTCAGTTCTGGAAAATGCTCTCTGAATGTCTTATAGATAGAATCGTCATGAGGCGTCAAACGTAGTATTTTAGGGTCAACCGAACATAGAATCTGCAAAAAATTATCAATATTTCTTATATAGTAAAAATACAAGTTCATAATCAAAACAGAGTTTATCGATACTTTGCATTATAATTTCCAATTAGTAATTTGTGAATTGATTTTACCTGAGTAAACAAGTAGGAAAAATCCATGACTAACAGCGATTTGACAAAACAGTATATTTCGCACCTAGGGCCGAAAATGAGACTTTTCCGGCTCGAAATCGGTTTTCAAGTCCGAGGCCGTAGGCGCGAACGCTATTTTTCGCCACACAGAAAAATAAACAATATTATATGAGAATAATTGTTCATTAAGCACTTCAGAAAGCAAAAGTGGAAAGTCATAGCTCTAGCAAATCTGAGGTAATCTGAATATCAGGAAATAAATTGTCCAAGTATTTTTATTTTTTATTCTGATTTGTCTAAATAACCTAAAAGATTATGTTCAATTATGTGGGAGGTTGAGTTTATACTTTTTTATTCTTTCAAATGACAATTAGATGATATTATTATAAATGTTTTAATTATTGAATTATAAACACAAATAATGAAAAGTTTTTTGATCAGATGTTTTAGCACACTTGAAATTTGGCCAATCTGAATGTCAACGTCAACAATGCTTGTTGTAATCGACTTAGGAAGTTTAGGTTAGAAGTTCTATCCTACTCTGAAAATCGAATTTGAATAGTTTAAATAATAATATATCTTATCTGTATTTCATTCATCCAAATAAAATGATAGTAGGCTATATTATTGCAGAATACTTTATTCAATTCTAGAAGCATAAACTGATTCCGTTTCATAAACTATTTGTAAATCGTTCAGCACCATGGATATTGCCCAAGTAGTTCCAAAATTATCCACCAGGTTTAGTGATAAACAAAGTACTATGAGATTTGAGGTTAGATTCTATTATACTCTAAAAATTGAATTTGAATAGTTTATAATATCTTATTTCTATTTCATTCATCCAAATAAAATGACAGTATCTTATTGCAAAATACTTTATTCAATTCTAGAAGCATAAACTGATTCCGTTTCATAAACTATTTTGTAAGCATGTTCACATCAAATCAGAATCAGCTGACTTCAAGGTTATTTTACAGCCCTAGGGCCGTAAAAATTTTACCGGCCTGGTCAGAAAACAATCACTTTCGGCCTCCATATGACACACGGCATATATAAACCAGCTCATTACATCCAAGTGGGGCGAAAAATAGGTTACCATAATTTAAGTCAATGGATAATAATACTCAACCTAATTAAATGTACCGGTAACACAAATCAATACGGAAATTTATTATCTTAGTTGATGCAACAGAATACTGATTGCACTCCCGTGATATCGGATGGGCACGTTAAATTGTCGGTCCTGACTGATAACAGTCATGAGTCCCATTGACGGCTTGAATTGTAGACTTAAAGTGGAATTTCCGTTATGGACTCCCCACCAACAAAAGCCATACGAATATTATTAAAATAATATTGCCATTGATGTAGATAAAATGTGGAAATTTAATCATATTGATAAAAATTATTATAAATGATAGAAACATTATTATTATTTATGATAGAAACATTGATTTTACATTCAATCATCGAACAACAATCAATCAATCAATTATCATTTATTATTCATGGATGTATTATTCAGTTTTTTCAATATTGCTCGGTAATAGATATAGGCTATTATCAATCAACAGTCGATCAATCAATTATCATTGATTATTCAATGATAATTTTTCAATATTGCTCAGTAATAAATATATATATTTGGTATTGAAATGACATAAGAATCATTCAGTACCGTCTTCATATTTTATTAATGCATAAAATATTTTCAAATTAAAAACAATGATTGTAATAGCCCTGTAAAGAAAAAGTGGATAAATATTTGGTAGCAAAAAAACTATGTGGTTAGTAGCCTAGTATAATTGCTATAGCTGATTCGAAATTAGAATTTAAAGGGTATTGAAAAAGATACATATTATTATTTACTGTAGTTGAAAGACTAGAATAGAGGCTATAATTGACAAAACTCAACACCAATTATTCATGTTTCAAAAAATGTAATAGAAGTATAAAGTGTACCAGAAAGTCTTTTTTAAAATTACTTCTTCAATTATTTTCTTCATTACTCTTATTCACAGCTTTCAGTTTGTTAGATTGTACAATTAAAGAAAACATCATAATAACCAGGACTGGTAATGTAACGAATTGCAACCAAAGGCTAAATCTAAACTTAATGGAACGTAGAGGACTTTGAAGCATTGATGCTCGAACTGTCTCTACGTTTTTTGGTTTGACCACCTACTCCTACTTTATACCTAGAGGTGGGTTTTCATAGCTGAACAATGTTAGAATTGTTTGCACCCTGTTGACTTCTCCTGAAGTACAGACGAAATAATCTTTGTTTTCAAATCATCATTTTCCTATAACATTCGATGACGAATGCACGATGTTCACAGTTCCACGACGCCATCTTATCATTAAAAATTGCTAGATTAGACCTGCAATTTGGAACCAGTCAGATCCCGTTAACTAACACTAGCGCTGAGTTATGACGGTGGCGATTGGTAAGCTATTTCTGCCACTCTCTGTACTTGAAGTAATGTACATTGCATTGTGGAGAAAATAGGCTAAAGAAATCATTCAAATAACTTACATTGAAATAAACTTCAGCGTGCTCGAACGCTTTCATGGCCCACATCGCTTCAACTGTTTGCTGCAAAAGTAGAAATACAATAGCAATAATATTTTTTCCAATTGAAATCTTTCTAAAAATAAATAACAAATACATCCAAAAAAAACAATTCCAACTATTTTCTAATTTACGTTCCTCAAGGGCTACTCTGTGTGGGGACACTTTACTAAATCATTGTATCAATTTAGCATTATTCATGCACACTTTCACACGCACCCACATACACAAACACACACACACACACACCAAAACTTAAACTTGGTATTATGTCTACGGAGTGGTTACAGCTTTTTATCTTTTATTGATTTCATTAGGCTAGTTAAAATTCGTTCCACTTTTTTTCTTCTTATTAACACTACTAACTATATCCATAACATAGTATCAAGTATTGACGAAAATCAGAATATTGACTACCTATAGAACTAACTATAATCTAATAACTATATCCATAACATATAATCAAGTATTGACGAAAATCAGAATATTGACTACTTATAGATAGAACAATTATTACACTAGGGAAAATATTAAATTGATTATTCTTTCCAATGAATTTGAGCTCTGCTGAGCAGAAGATGAGTGTACTATTGGTTTTTATGAGAGTGTTCACACATTTGCCGTATGGTAATATTTGACCACTTAGGCCTATATAGACCCAATTTTATTTTTTCAGAGCAGAAATTAATTGGAAATCAGAGAAATTAAAATACAATAACACGGTGCTTTGACAAGAAAGCTAGTAAGAATTTAAAGACTTTTTCTTATCAATAAATATCATTTTGTTAGTAACTTGAGTAACCTACCTAAGTTTGTTAGTTATGAATGAGGAAATGGAATAGATGAGGCTATTAATATAGGCAATGCAATATTTTTATGTGCATACATTAAATAGGCCGGTATTCGTGACGAATGAAAAAATTTAGAATGAAAACATCACGAATACCGGCCTATTCAATGTATGCACAAAATCATAAAAATATTGCATTGCCTATAAATATATTTCATTAAGTTTCAAATTCACATTGAAATAATGACTTGCAAAATAAAATCATTGTCAAAAATAATATGGAATATTTACTAACGGACTGGGGCATGCTTTCGAATTTTTCGATTCACTTGAGAACCAAATGCTCCAGTAAATATTTCATATTTTTCATAATTATCTATTTTAGTCCTGGATGCACAAATGCCTGTTAGATTTTCATCATAGATGAAACTCGTCCAAGAATAATGCCAAATCAGTATGGAAAATAATTAAAATGGAAACGGAAGTCAATACTGTGAAGAAGTCGTACCCGTCGTACCCAACAGCAGTAAATGCAATAAGATTGAACTCTATTCATGATATAACCGAAAGATGTAATAAGTACTTCATAAATGCTACCGATATTCAATTCAACACAACTTCTTCTTTTAAAGAGCAGCTAGGAAACGTGTGCCATGTCGGAAATGTATTGGAACGATTCCCTGTATTAACGGAACTCGAGGTACTTGATGTCGTGCAACAATTGAAGAGCAAAATGACAAGCGGATTGGATGATATACCAAGTAGAATAATGAAGGAATGCTTTAACCCAATCATTGCTCCAATAACAAGGTTGATAAAAAACAGCTGTGCCTAGTTAAAAGTTGTGTGTATATTTTTGGCTTCAAAATTTTCTGAAATAACGTAATTTATTCAAAGTGCGGTGATATTAAGTGCAAAATTTGACTATATTTTGGTATTTTAATCATTCTAAATTCAAAATTTCTAGCTAATATATATTCTTGGACAGAACTTTGAACTTTAAATTTCCTCAGTAAGAACATAACCTATTTTTTCGGACATTTCATTATTTATCAACATTTGGGAACAGAATAGTTTTGGGCTATGCCTGTTGTTCTATCCCGATCATATTCATATGATTTGTAATTATATCAACGAATAAATAAATAAATAAATAAATAAACATATCATTCAGCTCAGGTACCTTCCCTCATCAACTGAAACTTGGACGGGTGATTCCTATTCATAAAAAGGGATCAACAGAAGATGTTTGTAACTTCCGTCCTATACAAATAACAAGCTGCTTCTCCAAGTTATTTGAAAAATTAGCAGAAATAACAATATCCAGGCACCTGAAATCAAATAGAATCTTTTTACCATGCCAATTTGGATTTCAGCCAGGAAAATCCACTACTGATGCTGTTAATGAGTTTCTGTTCAAAATTTATGACGCCCTAACAATAAGAAGTCTTTAGGTTTATTCATCGATCTGAAAAAAGCTTTCGATAGTCTTGATCACGATATCTTGATGGAAAAAATTTATCACTATCGATTCAGAGGATCTGTATTTGATTGGATGAGATCGTTCATAACAGGCAGATCACAGGTGGTCGAAATTGAAGCAAAAAACCGGAATGTGGAAAATTATAAATACAGATCCAATTGCAGTAAATTGAAGAGAGGAGTACCACAGGGAACAATAATTGCACCTATATTATTCTCCTTATTCATCAACGATCCACCTAGTAATATACCAGGAGCCAGTAGTGTATTGTTCGCCGATGATGCCAACTTTCTCATCATAGGTGATACTATCCAGGAGATGCAGAGTGGGGGAGAACAGGTGGTAGAGAGCATTCGGAATTGGTGTGAAGCAAATATAATCAAGGTGAATATTGAAAAGACATGCTATCTCAGTTTCTCCATAAATCATTTCAACGCTCCTGACACCTTCTACTTCGAGATGGACTTAAAACAGGTCAAACCAGCAAATGTCTGCAGCTTCCTGGGTTTGAAAATGGATTCTGGTTTGAGATGGAATGATCACATCGACGAACTGATTAAACGACTCAGTAAGGCCACATTCGCAATTGCTACACTAGCAAGAACAATGCATCAGCAGATAGTCTTCTCCGCATACTATGGATACTTTCAGCCTCTTCTTACCTACGGATTACTCTTTTGAGGCAAGTCACCGGAAATTATCAGGGTATTCAGAGCACAGATGAGATTAATTAGAATAATGCTCAAAAAACCGCCTGGAACTCCATGTAGAGAATTATTCCGATCAACAGGGACGCTCACACTACCTTGTCTGTATATTCTGGAGTCTGTAGCATTTGTTCTCAAGCATGCATCGACGTGGACAAGAGGGGCTGACCTACACAATAATAATACGCGCTTAAGGAACACCTATCGTATACAACAACATAGGACATCGTTCTACGAGAAAAATCCAATTCACATGAGCCAAAAAATGATCAACTCCCTGCCGCACCATCTTAAGGACATTGACAATAGAGTGCAGCTCAAGAAAAAATTGAAGGACTGGCTGGCTGATAAGTGTTTTTATGACATGAATGACTTTTTGTTGATTTTTTTTGTTTTGTAATATGTGACGATTGCCAAACAATTTTATTGTTGTACATGCAAAGAGTAATAAATTCAAATTCAAATCATGATTAGATGTCACTAGAGCCAACCAATTAGTGAAGACTTTAAAAGAAGGCTTTTCTTATTTGTTATCGTGTCATGATTGAAATTTAACATACTTTTGTGCAACTGGGCCATAGTCTGCAAGTCGTCATTTCAGTGTTGAAACTTGATATGGGTAAAATTTAAAAACTAGAAAAAATATCAAAGAGAGCTTACGTCATTTTCAAACTCCTCAGCTGGCCTTGTCAGAAGTGATCCACCAGCTAACAGTTCGTTTACACCCTGGAACGACAAAAATCGCAGAATATTATAATATAATTTACTAGTTGTATTATAAATTGAAATGGATGACAAAAGGTATACATCGTACGATAATTATAGATAAAGTTAAAACAGTTTGAAATCTGGTGTAAAAATGATGGGCATTGATTTATCACCTAGCGTCTAAAATGTCGCTGAGGTCCAGCTTTTATACCCCTCATACTTGATACTTGAGGTCGTTGCCAAGGATAGGCAGTGTCTGAATTTTACAATTACAGTGAAATAACCTGCATGGTTATTCGTGCTGTGGCTGTGTATATCACACCTTATTCCTCTTGATATACATCAGTAAGCACAATACATATTGTCTGTACACCAGAACAGTAGCCTGCAGTGATCCCTGAGGCAGGAAAATGACATTATCGTCAGAACCTTCTTCAGCAGCACATCGTGGACAGCTGGTGCGTTACCCCACAGGAGCAGGCCTTAGATGATGTGGTTGTGAAACAGTGAATGATAGGCCATGATAAGACTGAGTTGATTCACCACATATCTTAGTTTTCTGAGGAGGTACAACACTCTCGACAGTTGCAGTTTCCTGCAAACTTGGTGCACATGGTGATTCCCTTCCCTTGTCTGTTCCACAGTGACACCTCTGGAAATCAAGGTGGTGTCATCTGCGAAAAGCACTACCCCCTGAGAAACAGAGCACTGCCCCTCATAAGAAATAATGGTTGGCTTGGCTCATTCCCTGTCGTATAGCCTTGTAGCACAGGTGCGCGCTCGAATGGCCGACTTTCCAAAGGTACACGACTGCAGAAGCTCTGTAAAATAAGCGCCGTTCCACTCAATGGTCTGCTTGACTGGAGCGTCTAAATTGTCGTTGACTTGCGCTTCAGAGTGGCTCAGTATAATAAGGGTTTTAGTTGTAGAATTGTAAATCTAGAAGAGCATTAAAAGAAAGCTTCACCTGATAAAACACTGAGCTTCAATAATATATCATGAGCAGTATCTAAATAATATATCGAATATTCATTAAAATTAATCTAGTTTCATGCGTTCAATCACTGAAACTGAATATTTGACCGAACGAAGTGAGGTCTAAGATTCAAGTCGACGGTTTGGCATTTCTCTTAATAATGTTTAGATGTTTGAATGTTTATACGTTTATATGTTGCGCATTTACGGCGAAACGCGGTAATAGATTTTCATGAAATTTGACAGGTATGTTCCTTTTTAAATTGCGCGTCGACGTATATACAAGGTTTTTGGAAATTTTGCATTTCAAGGATAATATAAAGGAAAAAGGAGCCTCCTTCATACGTCAATATTAGAGTAAAAATCAGACTATAGAATTATTCATCATAAATCAGCTGAAAAGTGATTATACATATGTGTGGAGAAGCCAGTCTGTTAATGTATTTGTATAAGGTCTATAGTAAGTTTCAATCAAAGACCTTGAAGAGGTATGCATCTTTTAGCTGGGTTTACACCAAAGTTATTAACAAAATGTTAATAACTTAATCCTTATAGATTCTATTAGATTGAACGCAAGTTGACAAACACACATGTTCATCATGTGTATGATAAGTTATGTTCAATCTAATATAATCTATAAAGATTGAGTTATTAACATTTTGTTAATAAATTTGGTCTAATCGCAGCTTTAAGGTCTTTGGTTTCAATATTTTGTTTTGCAGTCATGGTATTATTATGCGTGTCCATCAGTATCAATATTCTCACATTCGAAAAAACTAATTTAAAATGTGATTAAAAATAATCAAATGAACTAAATAATGCTGAAGAAATTATAATATTTTTGATTGAAAAAAATTAATTTTCATTAGATGGAAAGATTATCACGGAACTGGATGAATATTATATAAATTCTGGAATAGAAATATTATTCTATTCATTGTTTAAATTAACATAAATATTAATAAATTATGGAAAACAAATTCAAACGTGAACTGATTTTCTTATGTAACATTTAAGTAAAACAGTTGACATCAGGTACTTGTGGATGAGAATACTGCGTGAGGTCTACTGTTCACAGAACTACTAGTTATTGTTAAATTTTGTTCTTGTTATTGCTAGTTATCTTTAAATGGTAAGTTTACTGTCAAGTATGTAAGAAAATTATAAATAAGGCCCAAGTCACACAGAACAAACGTCAGGCAAAAACTTGGAGTGGACTACAGTAACTTTATTACGGTACCCATATAGTTATTATTGTTATGTTTATTGTTTTTTAAAGTAAAAGAGTCGGGAGGTTGGGTTTTGCTTTCAAATGGCAAAATTGTTATAGTTACTGTAGAGTGGACTATTGCTCTCCCACGTATCTTTCATGTAAACATACGGTCCAATGCACACAGAACAGAAGAGACGTGACGCTGGCGCTCATTTGCTTTCAACACATCTCTTCTGCGTGTATAGGATCATAATTATGTTTACATAGGAAAGACAAATTTTCGCGCCAAGAATTGGACCGACATCCGTACTGTGTAAATTAGACCTTATACATCATATGTGATCTAGCATATTTCTAAAGACTCCAGTCTGAAAGAGGGGCCAAAAATCTGTAATTTGTTTTTATTATGAGTTGTTTTGTCTCATAGCTTGGTCAAAAGAGAGGCTTCAGTCCAACCAACCGGCCAACCTCTACTCTATATCATGTGGAGGATCTTGAAGCTAATCATCACATATCACAACTATATAATATTTTTCAAGGTACCTAGAATGCATGTCTTCTAGTATTTTAGTGCTTGGTATTTTTTTCTTTCTAAAGAAACAAAAAAAAATTAGTAGGTTACAGTTCCCGAATCTGTACTATCGATAATGAAATGATCGATGGTAAATCAAAATATCAAATAACCCAAAGGGTACTCAGATTTATAGTTTTATTAATATTAAAAGTGGCCCTAAAGAAAAGAAAAGACTATCAAATAACACATCTGTGTAATCACTTGTCAGCTGATTTATGATGAATAATACTATAGTCTGATTTTTACTCTAATATTGGCGTATGAAGGAGGCTCATTTTTCCTTTTATATTATCCTTGAAATGCAAAGTTCTAAAAACCTTGTATATACGTCGTCGCGCAATTAGAAAAGGAACAAACCTGTCAAATTTCATGAAAATCTATTAACGCGCTTCACCGTAAATGCGCAACATATAAACATTAAGAGAAATGCCAAACCGTCGACTTGAATCTTAGACCTCACTTCGCTCGGTCAATAAGGTCTATAGTTTCAATCAGGTACTTGTGGATGAGAATACTGCGTGAGGTCTACTGTTCAAAGAACTACTAGTGGAAATACAGCAATAGACCGGCTTCTCCACACATCTGTGTAATCACTTGTCAGCTGATTTATGATAAATAATATTCTATAATCTGATTTCTACTCTTAATATTGGCGTATGAAGGAGGCTCCTTTTTCCTTTCATATTATCCTTTAAATGCAAAATTTCCAAGAGCCTTGTATATACGTCGACGCAAAATTTAAAAAGGAACATACCTGTCAAATTTCATGAAAATCTATTACTGTGTTTCACCGTAAATGCGCAACATATAAACATTTAAACATTAAGAGAAATGCCAAACCGTCGACTTGAATCTTAGACCTCACTTCGCTCGGTCAATAAGGTCTATAGTTTCAATCAGGTACTTGTGGATGAGAATACTGCGTGAGGTCTACTGTTCACAGAGCTACTAGTATAAACACGATGCAGAACGGTTCCCCCAAAAAATTTTAAAAACAACATTTTAATCCAAAACAGATAAGCCATTTGACTACTAATTCATGTAAAACAGGCTTTCATAAAATGGACAAAAAATAGAAAATTACATCGTTTTATTAATTAAACAATACTTACAAGTTCATCTGATATACTCATGGTGAATAATCAATTGAAGAATTAAAATTTATTCTGATCAAAGCACATGAAACGAGGGTGACAGAAGCGTAATAAAAAGTGAGGTTATATAATTCATTAGGCAACAAGCAGACAAGCAGATGATAGAGTTGCTCATGTGTGCACTGTACAGCTAAACTTCTCTATTATTTTATAATCTATCAGCTTTTGAATATTAAAATTGCTCGAATCCAGCATAGACGATTATCAGTTTCTCAAAGAGCGTAATTAATTTATAACACTCCACAATCACAATATCAAATAATTGATGATAGAGAGAGAAAATCAGTGCTTCATTTCTGCCAGAACGCAACGGAACGGCGTTCCAGCACCTCCCAGGGCGACCGGAATGTATCGTAGTTGTTGTATCAATACACAAAATGTTTTGTAATAATATTGTAGACACAAATAAAAATAGTATAGTTCATCTTTGAAGTTTGTTTTCATTCTCATTTATCTCCCTTCTTGAGGTTCTGGCAATTGAAAGTATTACCCTTTACCATTTAATTTGATTAAATCTGTATTTGTTTCACGTTGAACTTGATTGAAAATTAAAATATTTGAAAACAGACTTAAAACTGGGTTTTTAACCATAAATTTAGAAAAACTTTCCGGGGGTGCACCCCCGATCACCCTTCCCATGGGGGGTATTCCGTACCCCCCGGTAGTCGGGCCAGCCTGAGTTCCGGCACCTGAAAATTTGCAAATTAAGTACTGGAGAAAATCAATAGGATGAACCCTCAAGTATTTCTCTCCCCAAATTCGATAAGAATAGACAAAATCAAATATGATCATGAAAACACTTTTATAAAGATTACAAAATTTACATGCCAAATATATCAGGAAATATATCAGTTTTATTGCTTGTTGAACTATAGTGTGATTCACGTTTCAAAATCAGAACCAGACAAAGCTAGGGTTTTATAAATACCAGGTACATGCAGTAAATTCAAATTCACATCAGTATCATGAGGATTCTTCAAGCAAAACTCTAATGTGCTGAGCGATAATCAACTTGTTATTAATTCCCATTCACTTAGATTATAATAAATTGAGATCTGATTCTGGAATTATAGTCTATACTCGAGAAAAGATTAGGAAAACAATTTCGTAGCCAAATCGCTCTTCTACTGCTATCAGTTGTGAAGTGAAACGCTCAAAGCTCGAAGTCACTTAACATCTTTATTGGAAAATTGGAACCTTATAATATGAAGCAGAACAAACCCTAATATATAAATTTTTTAATCCCAAATATAATTATATTAAACAGTCTGATTGTGCTCACCCTTGTATGTGCGGTGTATATAAGAATATGTGTTCAATTTCAAGAACATTCCATAACGGTCAACGTTCCATAAATAAAACTTATCAATTCACTCTCGCTGCTTCCAGATAAAGTACGCTCAGAAACGTTTTGATAGAATCACTCTCTTCACAAGATCAAAACACAACATTACTACTCTAACCTCAATCTTTGATTTTGCAAACTGGAACTCTTTATTATTACTAGAATGTTTTAGAATAAAATAGATTTATAGATGTGATAAGTAGAGAAAATTCACTAATTCAAAGAAATCTTCAAAAAAGTGATCTTTCACAGTAGTTTTATCTTCAACTAGGCCTATACCACTTACAATTTATTATTTTGTGAACATTCAAAGATTGTAAGTATAACCAATATTAGTTTTATTAACTTGTGGACGATTTTGTTTTCAAATTACGCGTAAGTACGTTAATTGGAACTGTTTTATTGCAATTTTTTGTGATTACTTACTGAGAAATGGCTTCAAAAGATAAAGAGGAAAAGCAGTACGGTTTAATTCTAGCAAAGAAAAAGACAACAGCAGAAATAAAACGAGCTGCAGTTTTTAATGTTGATAGTGACTCTGATGCATCAGATCCAGGAACGACAGATTGGATAAAAAAAGCTTATCGTAAGCAAGTTGCAGGCAATTCTAGTGGGGTTAGTAGACAAACCCTTATTGACAGGCAACGAGCCCTTGAACAGGATGCAACAGTTTACCAGTATGACGAAATCTACGACGAGATAGAAAAGAAAAAAGAGGAACAGACCCAGATAAGAAGGAAGACAAGAAAAAACCAAAGTACATTCAAAGTCTACTAAAGAAAGCCGAAGCTAGAAAAATGGAGAATGAGAGAAGAATTGAACGTCAGATTCAGAAAGAACGTGAAGAGGAAGGAGAAGAGTTCAAAGATAAAGAAACTTTTGTTACTTCAGCTTATAAGAAAAAACTGGAGGAATTTCAGAAGCTGGATGAAGAGGAGAAACGAATGGACATGCTAGAAGATATCTGTGATGTTTCTAAACAGAAAGATTTGGGAGGATTTTATAGGCATTTGTATCGACAGACAGTCGAAGTGAAGAAGGAAGATGAAAAAACTGACAAAGAAGACGACACCAAGAAGAAAGAAGTAGACGACGCCAAGAAGAAAGAAGAAGACTACAAGAAGGATGTTGGAGATGAGAAAAATAAACTAACCGATAAGCATTCAAGTAAGCGACAATATCGGAAAAGGAAGAACTCACCCGAACCAAGTTCAGCAGAGGAGGGTGAACGTCTCGACTCAGACACCGATTCTTCTTCTTCAGCTTCTGTCTCATCTAGAAGTTCATCAGCATCCAGCAGTAGATCTCGTCGCGAATCAAAAACCGAAGAAGACACGAAACAACTTAGTGACGACGAGAGGAAGGCGAAGAAACGGAAGCTGGAGGCTGAGGCTGTAAAAGAATTGAAACCAAAGGACAAGGAGAACATCAAACCAGCCCCTACATCTCCTAGTGAAAAATCAATTGAAAAGGAAACTACGACTAAAGATGCTGAA
Organism: Nilaparvata lugens; assembly: GCF_014356525.2. Classification (NCBI taxonomy): domain Eukaryota; kingdom Metazoa; phylum Arthropoda; class Insecta; order Hemiptera; family Delphacidae; genus Nilaparvata; species Nilaparvata lugens. The sequence goes on from NC_052507.1 coordinate 59,961,875, forward strand.
GTTAAGAAGGAAAAGACAACTAAATGTGAGGAGAAAACTTCAAGTGAACCCAAGAAAGTAGTAGAGGTGAAACCCAAAATAAACGTGTGGCAAAAAAGAACTGTCGGTCCCGTTTTTGATGCAGCCGTCAAAAGATATTTTGAAAGAAGAGCTTTGAGACAAGGTGGTCAAGGTAACTGATCTCTATAAGTGTTATAATAAATCATTAATTTGAATATATTATCCTGTGGGTTTTAATTTCATACCACTGCCACTCAAATAATTCGTAATTACTATTGGCTAGTTTCATGTAATTCCAATCATATTGAATGAAAAAGACTAAGAAATTTTCAAAAAACCTCTGATTTATTGATAATTAGAAAGACCGGTTTCGGTTATTACACCATTGTCAATCTCTGATAATTATCAGGTTTTTGACAATTTCTTAGTCTTTTTCATTCAATATGAATAATTACCACAATATCAACTGATCAACTACACAAAAAGTAATTCAAATCAAATCACTCATGGGTGTCCCAGCAGTTGAAGGATTAGGTTGGTCTACAGCCCGAAGTACGTTGATCGTACTTCTTCGGTGTACGATACCTTTTGCAGCAGCTACTAGGTGTCAACTTTCAATCTTCATATGCGGATCATTGCCAATCTAGTCACCAATACCAACACCCCGCCAAGGCAGCAATCTTTACTATCACTAGTCCGCCATGGCATGTATTTTATTTAGGTCTCCATCCTGCATTTGGGTATCCAGGTGCACCTCGTGGAGGCCCTTCAGCTCCCTAGAAAGATGGTAAAGATGTTCTGAGCTGGAACAAACACATTTCGCCCAGTCCAATCAAACTAACTACCTATGTCATCAGTATCACCTATGGAAAAAGTATCAAGAAAATTCAATTAACGTTCTTTTCCATCATGAACTGCTTATTATTAAATCACTTTTTGTTATTAAAAAGAACAACTAGCAGTCAGATTCTGGCCAATCTGACTGCTAGTCGTCCTTTTTAATAGCAAAAGAGTCAATTAACGTAAAGATTTAAAATTCTTTTATTGTCAGAACATCAAAAACAATAATGCAAGACATCGTCAAAAAACATACAAGCAATCACAAATTAAACAATATATCACAGTTCATAAAATTACACCACATTATTAAGTATTTCAAACTGTAAGGATAGCAGTCAATTAAAACAAATTCAACATCAATATATCACAGGTCATAAAAATTACAAAATACAACACATTATTTATACATTACATCAAGTCATTTTTTGAACTGTCTAATCTCAAGCTCTATTATTTCAACCCGGTATCTTATTGTACATTCTTTTTCCAAACTCAATAAAACTATTCAACATAATGTGGTAGTTACACTGAGTCAATCTGAGTGCTGCAGCCTGTCTAGTAAAATGGCTGTGAACATTACTATTCATTGGAAAACTGTTTACATTTTTCTTTGTGTACATCAGGCATTCAAAAGCATACAGTGCAGTAATTGTCATGATTTTGATGTTCTTAAACAATGGTCTTTATACGTGGTTGAGTTCCATTGTATTTTTATTCAACTGATCCCGTGACTAATGTAGTATCAAATTCACAAAAGGACTTACAAGCTTTGTAAATTCCAGTCGCATTTCTAGGCACTGGACTCCATCCTCAGCATTCTGTATCAAAAGGTTCTGCATTAGTGTAGGCTACACAATTGCAGGTGATACAATAATTTGAAAAAAAAAACAACGTGGATTCAACTGATGATCTCTAACTTATAAAGCATGATGATTCGTTATGATACCTTCTTAGTGATGGTGATACATCTGAAGTTGATGTGATGAGCATTGAAACATAGGTTGAAATTGTGTATTGTTGGGAAGGTGATGTGGTCAATATCCATATTAATGGAAACTACTTTAAATTGTCAAAATCACTGGTTTATTAAAACAATGTGAGATAGTAGTTTACACCATTAACAAACAAGTAAATCTCTAGAGATTGATAATGGTGTAACAAACAATACAAGTATCTCAAATTGTCTCGACAAACCAGTGGATTTGACAATATCTGAGCGTTTTCATTCAAACTCGAGTTTGTTTTCGAGAACAAATACCATCTTTGAAAAAATACAATAAGTACTCATTTTTTTAAATATCCTTCAGAAGAAGTAAGAATTTTTCTGAGACAAGTAGAATGCTTTTAGTTTTATAGAATGCTTTATTCTATGTTTTTGCTGCATTACTAAATTTTAAAACAATGAGGCCTACTTACAATCTGCAATAAAACTTGAGCTAAACGTTGGCCTATATCTGTCATCCCTAAAAAAGATTCTTTCTGTGGAATTTATTTCTAGAGAACTCCACTAGGAATAATAAGTGAAACAATAATCATTTATATCAGAATACAGAATCCATTTTTCTTACATAGAATAATAATTATATTTTTATCAAACGCAAATTATTACTCTTACATAGAGTATATTGTCATAGTCATTAAATTTGATAATTTATTTTTCATTCAATAAGTGGTTGTGATCATTTTATATTCTAAGTGCCGGTTGCACAAAAGCCGATTAAATTTTAACCGTGATTGATTTCACGAGAACAAATCAGCAGAGAAGGCCTGTCGTTTTATAAGACGGCTTCTCTGATTGGTTCTCGTGGAATTGGTTCTCGTGGAATTAATCACTATTCAAATTTAACCGGCTTTTGTGCAACCGGCACTAAGTAGGCCTATTCTTATTTTATGAAAATACAAAACCACTACTCCACAGACAGTTTATTACCCAATACTCAACGGGAAATAGAATTAATAACACAAATGAAAATGGCATAAGTGTCCGAAACATGTTATGACAAAATAATTTTTAAGGGTACTGAGATTTTTATTTATATTAATAACACACTATGAAATAAATTATCACATCACCAATATTATGTGAAAATTGAAGTAAATAGGATTCACAGTTTCGTGGTGAAAAAATAAAAAATGGTACCTATAAAGGCATCAAGGTGTCCCATAGGCCTCAGTGTTGGGACCTGAATTATTTCTGGTTGCAATCAATGGCATATCTTGAAGGTAGGGCGTTGTTGTTTGCCAATGGTAATATTTATCGTGGCCAAAATCCGGCCCAGATGCAGCAGGAGGTTGATATATTGTTTTATATTGCTGTAGGGTGGTTGAAAGCAAAATAAATTGTTACTAAATAATATGTGGATAAACTCAAAGATTGATGTGTAGGTACTCTGAGTCGCAGTCAAGATATCAGTTCTCATAGTGTGTCTTCTTGGATTCACGATTGATCCAGTTTTACCTGTAATCACCATATTGAGGATTTTAAGAATCACCTATATGTTGAGGAAGTTACCACAGGTGGTGAGCAGGCCCTACTTGCTAGTGGTACCATATAATGCTCTTTTCCATAGTATCCTGAGCTATGGACTGCTGCTGTGGGGTCATGCTTCTCTATATGAAGATGATTTTAAACTGTCAACGAGGGGAGAGGGTGTTATTTCACTCATTGGCTACATGGATAATTGCAGATATATCTTCCAGTTTACAGGTATAATGTCTACCCTGGTCATTCTACCGCATTATTGGTGAAGAGGAAGGTAGCCTATAATATTCAGATAAACGTTAGGGAGGAGAAAGACATTGAGTTTTTGCAGATCCACGTCGAAATGAGAATAATATGTGTATTAAAGAATGATAAACTTTTTTCATACATTTTGAAATTTTGAATTCATACATTTTTAGCTTGAGCAGAATTTGTGATTCATGTTATGTTTCAAAAAATAATGGTCTTTTCAGTTTTTACCAAGACATTATTCCAGTATCCTACAAGGGTTTGTGGGGTACATATAAAGTCAGTCAATTCTATGAGTAGGTGTGATTAGGAGACACAATAAAAACGACACTCCAAAGGCCAACAGTCACCTAATAGATGTGTGTGCATCATGTAGATTTACCGGTTCTAACGACAGTTTATGATAAATATCAGTATTAACAGGAAATTTTATAAAAATGCTATTCTCAATACAGAACTACTTCCTTTACCTGTTCTTCAGATTGAAAATTTAAACTCCAATATACTTTCAAAGAAAGTACTCCTTCCTCTCTATACTGGTCAACTTGTCATTAAATCAATATACATTCTAAAACATATTTCTTCAGGGCTACTTAATTTGTTAGTTAAAAAATAATACCTTTTAAAAACTTTCCATTGTGAAATAACATAATAAATAACATTATAATTCGACAAATAATACCAACATTAATAAGACAGAAAGGTATTAATCAACAAAATAATACTTTAAAAAATATTTTTTATTTTGTTATTTTATATTGAAAAGTTTTTAAAAGGGTAATATGTTAGTAATATGGTAACAAATATACATTCATATTTTTATATGTTAATCAGTCTAATTTTATATACATATACTGTTATCCAGTTATTAAAAGAATAATATAAATTTAATAATCCACTGTCTATGGTCAGATACGTATTTTAAACAATAATTGATTTTTCAGTCAGATTCGAAATTTCGGTTGATACCAATCAATGAGCCACAGGTAGAAATTTATAATAATATCAGGAAGAAACAGATTAATACCCTACGCTTATATCAGTAAAAAGCATGGTTCATTCTGACAGATTGGAAACTTCCTTGAAACTTAGCCCACACTATAATCTCTGTACATGTCGAGCGATCTGAAAGACGTTTCATATATTTTTATCTTTGTCTCACACAATTTATAATCTAGTTTTCTGTCTCTTTTGTTCAAATAATACTGCCGATGTAACGCCCATACTCCATACGCCTCTGTATCCACATTGACCTCTCTTCTCCTACTTCACATCTTTTCCCTTCCTTTTTATTTTACTCCTCCTCCTTTTTTCTTCTTGAAGTGGTTGTTGCGAGGGAAGAAACTATGAACTGAGGTGACGTCGACTGTAGATGTTGGCGTTGTATGTCTGTAGGTGGGTACGGTAGTGTCTGCTGGAAATGGAATTAAATCTGCAGAGAATTAAGCTTGATTCTAGTATGGAATGAAATTGTATTATGTCTGATTGTAGTAAATCATTGCTGCACTATTCGAATAGAAGTGTACCGTATTTGTTAATTTTTCATTTTCATATTAATTTATTATTCTTTAACATTCGATTTATTCATCCTCATTCTTTTTCTTGTGAGAAAATTGTTTATACCGTAGGCCTACTTTTATATGTGAATAACATAAAGGATGCTGATACTGTATAATTATCTTCATATAGGCCAATTGCAACCTAGAAATATTTTCATCTTCTATTAATTTTTTTACCTTGAAATTGAAATCTGTTTAGTTCTTAAACTGGATTCCACTTGAGTTTATTCAATAGTGATTATACGAGAATGCCTTTTTGAATTAATGCATTTTCAGTTGCTACCTTTTCATTGTATTTGTAATAAAAAAATTATTAAAATTGGTAAAATTTTCAACAGAGGAAAGATCATATTTCTAAGTCTATTACATTCTCAAGCCTACATTTCTCATAAATTAGTGAAGAGAATTTTCCAACAACCATTAGGCTATTCCATCTGAAACTAGCTGAGTCACTGCATTATGAATAGAAATTTGTATGTATTGACTCTTTGATATTAATGAAATGAAAAAAATCTTTATTAGGCGGAGCTAGGACTTTTAAGTCCTCTCTACCACTCAACCTCGATGAGGTTTGAGTAAATTAAGAAGTTATACGGTAACGAAAATGACTACACAGCACTATATACACTCTTAAAGACATATTTTTGGGACAATTTCACACCTATAAAAGCAAAATTTATAAAATTCCTTATGGAAAATTATTAATTTTTCTTACAATAATCAATTTAGATTATTCATAGTCTATTTGTTGCAAACTTAAAATGTGAATTATCTATGTATAGGTACCTTTATTTCTTATAAAACTTATATTTCATTGTGTTAAGACGATAATATAATGCCTTCTTGATCTTACACAGTATGCTATCTCTAAAGAAACACAGTTTTCATTCCATTTTTAACTAAGAATCCCTAAATTTACATTGTTGGAGACTCCCACACTTTAATTGCTGGCAACAAAATTGATCTAGGCTACATAGCAGACAGAATAATTGCTTGGCCTCTTCTTGTTTCAAACCAATTTCCTTTTTCTCCTCCACCCACTCCCTCACGATCTCTCACACTCTCTCTCTCTCTCTCTCTGTTTCTTTCCTCTCTCCATCATTGCCGTATCAATCTTGACAGTGTGTTTCAAAACAGAATGAAGCAGCAGTTATTTGCTTTAATCGCACCGCCACCTACTCACCTATGAAATCAGACAGGCTGTATTCAAATTTATGAGGCCCTATTGAGAAGTGGATTTCAACCTTGATGTCTTTGCGAGTGGGTTCATACTATAATGTTATAGCATCTCAGCATTTGTACATGATAGGTACTTCTATATACGATTTTGATGCTTCTAAACAACTTTGATACTTCAAAATCAAATAGACTTGTAAATCTATACACAAGACTGCAAAAACTTGAAAACAAATTAAATGAAAATAGCTCTGTTGATAACTTCTGTTGGTAATAGAAAGAAAGATATTATGACATTGAAATAATAAAAATATAATCCCAGTAGAATAATTTGCAATTTTCAAGCGCAATCTTTAATTTATTTAGAAATTTAAAAATCATGAATCTATAAATTTTATTCTCTCATCGATAACTGCTTATAAAATATATCGATAATTGCTTATAACTTGTGTGTGGCTTAATTATGGTGTAATTAGTTTTTTTCAATCAATCTCTCCATCAAAAAACTTGGCGATCCAAATCATTTATCTATAAAGTTTGAAAACAATACTCTTTTCACCTCTTATAATATTCCATTCGTTCTATTCTATCTCTACAAGTTATACAAACTAGGTAGCCTACCGTAACATTAACTTAATATTGAAAAAAGGTTTGATCTTTTTTTTTCACATTCAGGCAGTTACAAATAAATGAATTTCTTGTCTTTCTTTAATTCCTTTACTTTTTGAAATGCAGGGCAAATAATTAAGCAAAATGAAACCTTAAAGATTTGATGGCGTGACGTTTGCGCCTTCTCCGAGAAATATGTTAATTTTAATCTATCAATTCAATTTTTCTAGAAAAGTTACTATAAATAAATTATTCTTCCTTATTCAATTATATTTTGTACTGCATGACAGCCTTGAGAATTTATGAAAAAATTGATAATATTCGAATTGCAGTTGGTCAAGGATCATAAAAAATTCAAGTTGAAGTGCGTATTTCAGTTGAAAACCTTGAAATATTGAATAGCATCAATGATTGCAGTTTGAGGCTCTCAGAATAGTTATTTGTGCAACTAGTGCGCAAAGTGACAGTTTGCTGCACCGAAAGAAACGTTTACGCCCGAGCCGTAGGCGAGGGCGGAATGGTTTCTTGAGTGCAGCAGAGGAACTTTGCGCACGTATTTCACATTAAGTTTTTCCTACAGTTACCATTGAATATGAAAAGTGGGTAATTATGGGTAAAATTGCCTGAAATGCATCAAATGTTTTTCTGTGTAATTTTATTATTGATAAAAACCTTTATTTATTGTCAAATTGAATAAAAATGTTGTCCTTGGTTATAATATATAATACTAATAATTAGCGCGTTGTGCTTCGTTGCACCTCTGCTCACTATAGCAGCCGCGCGTTGTGCTTCGTTGCACCTCTGCTCACTATAGCAGCCACAGCAGTCACTGTTACCAACTTCATTTTGATTTTGCTGCACTGTTGCTCCATATCAACGTTAGTAGATAAAAGGTTGATCACTCACAGGTGTATGATTCAAAGTGGTGGGGGGAACGCCAGCGTGACGTCACGTGTAGTAAAAATGTTCTAGAGTAACCACACTGAGCATACAGTTTATTCACTGTATCTTCAAATATATCGTCGTATAATCTCCTCAAGATTGACCTAGAACTTTAAAATTCTCCATACTTATAGCGAATGAATCACCGATTCTAATGATGTTGTTAAATATTTCAAGTTCATTCAACTTTTATGAATAAAATGAAGTTGAAAGTTTTTCATGAATCTAAAAACGTGACACGAAAAAGTTAATAAGCTGGAAAAGCGTTAGTAGATAATGTTATACTATTATAATTTCAGATTAACCCTTAAAAAATCTTGATAAACCAATGCATCGCAATAAACCGATAAACCGATCCCGATGAATTTCATTCATTGTAAATGCACTGAACACATGCTGGTATCGAGCACATGTTCTACGAGAATCAAAATATCTCATCCCCGAAATTCACAAGCTGATGTATAGCCAAACTACAAAATATAAACACAACCTAGAAGATGAAGAAACCTTAAGGATTTGAAAGGGAAAGTTAGGAGGTGGGGTTTTTGCTTTTATATGGCAAAATGATTGTATTATTCAAATGTTTTAATAATTATTGTAAAGCAGAAACAGAAAGCTTGCATGTCAGAAAATGTTTGTGTTATATAATTTGACTATACGACACCATATGATTTTCAAGAATGCGATATTCTGCCTACTCTGTACTACAGCCTACGTCACGGCTGCAGTTCCCCCACTCCAATTGCATTTCAACGAAAATACTATAGATGAGTGACCAACCTTCTGTCTACTAACTTTGGCTCCATATAACCTACTAAGTATTTTGCGTTGCCATGTTGCAAATCTGGAGTGCAGAAAAATTTTTCCCGCACTAGAGCGGAAGAGTGATTCTTTGCGTTCTGTAATCAGTGCAGCAATGGCCACTTTTCAAGGTAACTGTAGGAAAAAGAAATTAATATTGTGTCCTCGGATCTCGCCAGTAAAAAAAAGAATGATTGATACCGATACTACAAAAAGGCTCAAACATAGGATGTATAACAAATAATGCAGCTAGTCAAATGGTAATTTGTCTTGTGAGACAATAATAATAGAAGATGGAAGAGTCTCATTCTCTCCTATGCAATTCAATGCAATATTTGTTTTCATGTGTTGCTTATTTTAATTTTGATTTTCTAAGAAAACGAAAATCGAATAACACGAATGTTTTTGTTTATGTAACAAAATGATATCAGAACTGGAAAAAACTTTCCTGGGTTTGTTGCTAAATTTAGGCCTTCTGAAATTGGAAATTTCAGGCTTCAAGTATTTCTAAAGAAGTCCCTTGATCCATGAATTATGCAATCATGGAAGATGTTTAAGTAAATATTTCCTTTACAATACACTGTATGATGAGAAAATGATCAGATGACCGCTAAAATGTTCAGGGATCTATCCATAAGAAACCGACACTCCAAGAAGCATGCTTTTATAAACCTCTCTTTAACAGCATATCACATAACGCCAATTATATTGATTCATCAAGAGCGTTCATAAGTTATTTTGTATCTCTCATAAATATAACATCAAAATAAGGTATATTATTTCAAATAATATATTTATTGAATAATTTTTCTTCAAGCTTTAGTAAGGCATGCTTATTTTTGAGGAATTTCACTTACGAAAAAAGGTATTTCAATAACATAATTTCAGTTCCACAATTCGAATGCTATCATCCATGCTAAACTAGTTCTGCATCCAATGTAGATCTTGCTTTTGCATCCATACTTTACTTGGAATTATTCAATCCAAACATGATAGTTGATTTAAAATTAGAATGTTACTCAAGTGTTTACACAAGTAGTATAGACTACCCTACTCTTTGGTGCTACTATAATCAATTCACTTTAAAATGACAGCATTCCTTTTAAATAACACAAAGTTTTTCATTCAATCAATACTGACTGTTCAATATTCATTTTAAACCGTCAGCATTCATGTGAAATAATATCAATGCTTTCCATTCAATCAAAGCTGACAGTTTGAAGTTGGACTTCACTGAGCATAGGTTTACTATAATGGACTAATACTGAATGAGTGGGGCACAAGAGCTTAAATACAATATAGTTGGGAGTATATACGTATAGAGTGTACACGTATTCTATGGCACAAGTCTCTGAGACCACGTTTGCAACCAAATAAGGAGAGGAGCATGAGTAAGCCCTGGCTCTTTCGGTGTCCTTTCCTTCTAAACCGGTTGGTTGTTCTCTGACTCTTTTTCATTCGATGCTTTCTCTTCTCAAGTGATCCGCTCTATTTCAATTTAAATCCATGTGTGGCGTCTTTTATTTCTTCCTTTTTACCGCATATATCCTTCCGTGGGTGCCCAGTGGTAAAAAGTAGCCTAACTCCTCAATAACTGATGACGATGATCGTCAAATTTGTGCACTAATTAATTCTACGTTCATTGGGTCGTCTCATGAGTTCTATTGAGGAACTTTGTTCGGCATCTTTTTTTTCAATTACCATTTTTTAGGAATCTACAAATAAAGAATGATTGAAAGTGTTCAACTGATCTAATTGGATGTTTCATTATTCTTAACATATTGATATTGCTGAAAATTTTTGAAAAGAAGCGCAGTTTTTTCTCCAAGTGGTTGTTCCCTTCTCATTCCAGTGATGTAAATATGTAGTATAATGAAATTGAATAAATCTACATTCATTTTTTTTTAAATCACGATAATGCCTTTATTATAGGAGAGTAGAAATTTTTAGAAAAACGATTTTTCTATTCTGTTTATTCCATTATATTTTTATTCTTATCTATTATTATGAAAAGAAGATTAGATTCATCATATCACACATAATAATAGATAAGAATAATCATTAACACACTAACAATGAACACAGAACAATCATTAACATCAATTAACACACATAATATATAAGAGTGATACTCTATTTCAAAGAAAAACAAGTATAAAGATAATTCTTCAGAAGAATAGACAATAGTTTTAAAAAATCATTATTGACATTTCCATTGAGAAAAGTTTAATTTTCATGGATTATTTTTGCTCAACTGAGTCATTGATAATGAACTACCACTATAAAATAAACTAATTCAGTAGGAATCCATTTTAATTGTGTATTTTCTTCATCCTGTTATATATGACATAACATGAAATGAATAATAACATTTCTGCTACCGTTGAAAGAGTAGCAGAAGACACTTTCTCATGGAAACATTACTGTGGGAAAAATGAAACAAAACTAGATTTACCAACATTGTTGAAAGGTAGGAAATACGGAAATTTCAAAATAATCTCAAGTTCTCAAGGTGCATAATATATAGCGTACGGAAGTAATAATTTACTGTTTTTCAATAAGAGCACTTTTATATAAATTCATTGACACATTAAATGGTCAAAGTAGGCCTACTTTATCATCGAATAAAGAGATTTAAATATAGTTTATGTACTAATATTTCATTAATATAAACTTTTAGAAATTATTTTCCCCAATTTTCCAAACATGTTCATATACATTGTACTTTATTCGTGTTGAATTAGAGGTTAATAATCCATCATGCGGTGCTTTCATCTATAATTGAATAAATTCTTCAAAACATAATATACGGTAACTGATCACATATAGTTTTTCTAGATGCATCAACTAAAATTTAAGAATTCGGTGCGTACATAGGAACTATGAGAGCCAACGTAAGAAATAGCGTCATACGTTTTTTAACCAGACAATATCACTACTACAGCATGTATTTATAATTGTTATTCAGATAACTTCATCTACTGTAGCCTATGACATAACTCATGACTCATATTCACATCTACCATCTGTCTTTAAAATCTACTGCATTATGAATCAAAACAATCATCAATACCAGCGGAAATAATATACCGTACTGCTTTAGGAATCTAAATAATTTCAACTCCAGCAAGAATATTCAATTTCAATTGAACATGTGCAGAATCTTGAAACTGATAGTTTCGTTCGATTGAATTTCAGAGGCGTACAGATGAGATTCCAAGTCTGGTCTCCAAAACAGGAAACTAATCCCACGTAACTTGGTCCGCAAAAGACATGGACCTTATTCAAGTACAATCATTATGCGCCAACAAATAAGCCGTGGGTCGGTGACGCATAGTAAACTCTTGCTCCAAGTATTGTTTGGAGATAGGAAACGCATTTAGGTATGTTGAGGCGTTGCTTGATACAGAACTTCGATAGAGTTGTGGAGTAGTCATAAAATGAATGAAAAGAAAATTCATACTGAAGATTAATATAGATTTTCAATATGGTATATAAATTTTGGCCTTTTATACATTGCTGGCATAGTAAAGTGCTGCGAGTCTGTTTTTATTGTCCAATCATTCTATTGTTACTGTATGTGTTCATGTTATGGATTAAAAACCAAAATAAGCTTTTTTTTGCTGAGGGTGATGCCCACATGAGCTCTAGGCTTGTGAGTGGGTAATGAGGCGATGAATGAACCTAATGTTTTAGGTAGGTTCCGAACCATCGGGAAGCGATTTTACAACTCATGAACCATATTTTATAATTTTAATATTGATAATTTCATTATTCGAATTGGTTATTGATTTTCACTGTTAAAGATCACAGAAGAAGAATTATTTACCACCTTGATGAAAAGTTTTGTTGTAACATGTAAGCTGCACTTGGAATAATCTAATGACATATAGGTAAGTATCTATAGGACCTATAGGTAGGTATGGAAAATTGGTAGGTATTATTATTGCAGTTTAATAGAATTTCATAATAATGTTCAAAAATATAGAAAATAGATAAGCCTGCTCCGTGTCAAGATTCATTTTGAGAGTGCAACAGACAAACCGTGCAAGCGTTGAGAAATTTGAGAAATTTAACAATTCTTCAACATTCATTTTTTTCAATGCACCTAGAATGTTTAATTTAATTTCAAGAAAATTTAATGCCTCAGTTCCATTCAATATATTTCTTAAAAGTTTGAAGTTCTATCTGTTCACATTGAATGACTGTGAATCTTTTTTGAGGATTGTACATTAGTATAAATATTAGGCAGTATAATCTTATTCTTGAGTCAGTGGTTTTTTCCCTGTCTTTCTGTTTTCATAATTTAATTCGCTGTCCACTGAGAACATTTTTGAATAATTTTATTTATTTTACTATTTTATTTTTTTCATTTAACTTAATTTCTCCATGAAAATCAATGGAAATTCATTCAATAACATTACAATTGTTGTAATAGATTACCTGTATAATACGCATTATGAAGACCGTAACACTGGTAAATTTATAATTATTAATTTTCACATAAATAAAGTTTATTTCTTGTGTAGAGCGTAGCGGTCCTACTACTCTAGTCTTTAAATTTATTTTATTTTAAGAGAAGTGCACTCCAATAGGGCTTATGCCTAGGTGTGCTCATATTTATTTCGCCTTATGTTTTTGTCATCTGAAGCAAAACATATAATTTTCATTAGTATTTTTTTGTATTTTTAGATGGGACAATGTTTTGTAATAATATTATGTTGTGCGGAATAAATTATTTTTTGAATTGAAAAACAAAATTGAAAATTTATGTTGGTTATGAAAAAACTATAGATCTAACTTATATGAAATTATATTATATCTCCAAAGGAAACAGGAACAATCCAATTAACTCTACTGTTGTAGTCACGATATTTGTTTTTAATTCTAATTTAATTCATCTAATTTGAAGTCTATTTCTAATTTAATTCATCACCTCGATTTATCAATCGAACTCGAAGCTTTCATATCATGAGATAAACGGGTAAAATAGATTTCATAAAATTGTTTATTTCTACATATTGTAGTAGTATGAGTACCTATATTTATAGTGTGATTTAGCAAACATATAATATCTCTGTTTATTAGTCTGTAGAAGTAATAAAGAGCAGCATTACAATTACAGTTAACAGTAGGGTACAATATATTCAGTCTCGAGTAAAAATTTAATTAATATATAATTATTATTTAACGAAAATCCTAAATAAATGCTGTAAATCACCCCGAAGACTTCTGCTACTGCAGACATTAACAACAGGGTTAACAGCTAGATGCAAATTCGATGAGAACTAATTAATCATTAAATTGAAATTATTAACCCCGCATGAAAATGTGTGACGGTATTCCACTATTTTTTCATGCGATTTAATTTGTTTACATGAAATAGTGAATGTCTAGTAATTCTACAATGTAGGTAGATAGTAGTAGGTAGTAGTTGAAGAGGAAGAAAACATAAACAGTAAGGACTAATGTAAGGTACGGTGTCCAACTGAATTAGCAATGTATCAAAGGACAAGCAACAGAGCGCCCCCGCTTTGTATCACGAGAGTTCTCTGCGGAAAGCAGCCTGAATAAAACCAAGCTTCCAGTGAAAATTGTCACTCAGATCCTTGGACCTGCCTTGGCTATCGTCTTCCTTCGATTACCAACAAAGGGACTTGATCAGTTCTTTTTTATTTATTTATTTTAGTGTAACTGTTAATCTACCAAAATGGTGAGTACATAGTTTTTTAAATATCATTTTGAATAATTTAATAATTATTTTTAAATTTAAACATAATTCTTTGGAAGAAATTGAAAGTGAAGTTAAAAAAATGTTAATTTGAGAATAGAATCCTCAGGAAAAAAAGACCGATGATTTTGCAAATTGGATTTTTTTCAATCCATTATTGTATTGCGCATAGGCCTAAGTGTTGAAATTAAACTATAAATGTTACAATAAGTTTTTATTACTTCATTGATTATTTTTACTCAAAGCAGTTATTTAAATTCTTAGCATATACAAGTAAAGTTGATTACAGTAAGCTTATAGGTAATTTTAAACAACTTTCTTATAATTTTTTAATTCCTACAAATCTCCTAATGATGATTTTACACTTAGGTACTTGATAATGAAAATTTCAATTTATCATGTTTTGGCAATATTTTTACAATATTCCAGAAACAAAAATCATTATATTGCTATGTATGATATTATTAGACTACTAAGGAAAAGTTTTATTGAAAGAAAAACTTTCATTTTCCGAAACAGTCAACAGCTTCAAATACCTATTAACTTGAGAAGTATTCAGTACAATATTGGAATACGTTGATTAGATTTTTAATAAATAAAAGTTATATCCAGTCAAAATAATTGCAGCCCCTTTAGAAATTAAAAGTTCTGTACCGTAGGCCCAATGAATTTCAAAATCATTATTCAACTTGGAAAAACAATTTATTGGAAATTTTAATAAAAAATAATAATTTTTGTAACTCAATATTTCCCGTCTGATCCTTTATTATCAAACTTATTCTTTGATTACTTTTCAAAACTGCTCACAACTTCACAAACCATGAAAATTTGAAAGTTGTTTCATTTATTGTTGGTAAAACTAGTAGAATTTCGTTTTTCATGTTTCAAATAGAGGAGAAATATCTTCTTTGGAGTTCTCCTCAACTCACGACTTTGTCTTGAATGCACTTTGAGGTCAGAGAGAGAAGTCGCTCCCACAGTACAGTGCATGTTGGTGGCCTTCATGCTTGATAAGTTTTGCATGCTTTCTCTCCACTTTGGCTCGAGTTATGACTTTATTAAATGGGCTATCCTTCCTTCCCTTCATCATAGTCAAACCGGAAGTTGTTCAAATCCCCGAACGGTACTGGAGAAATTAAGATCTGGCTGGATAAAAGTCGAGAAATATGAAGTATATTAGCTTGCGATGACCGTTAACATTCTTCAACTTTATTTTACCGTGCAAGGTGGGATACCTTCCACGTTTGTAAGTTCATACGAATAGCTTGAATTTGTATTTTTATTGATGAATATAACCACTTCATTATAAAAGCATTAATCAACATGATTATGATATTTTATACTTTAAAATTAATTAAAAAATAAGCTACGCGCAACAATTTAAAATTTTAGTTTTCTTCAACTTTCATCTCTCTATTTCTTTCTCTCTCTCTCTTATTTATTTCTATCAATCTTATGTAATCTTATTACATAATTTGTAATCTATTATGTTTGTATTCTTATGTTATTTTTTTATTTGTAAAGGTTAGGTGGCAGAGAGGACCAGGAGTCCTAACTTCGCCCTAATAAAGACAAATAATCAATCAATCTCTCTCTCTCTCTCTCTCTCATCACACTTCTGATACCGGTACTGCTGTAAACCCTGTATCATACAAAATAGAATATTCGATTAATGAATGGGTGGATCAAGTGCCCACTCCCTAAGCTCATGGACGCACCCCCACTAAAATATCCCCTTCTTTGGAACCCCCTCCCATAATTTATGATTTTGTTGATTTTTGAGACCCGCACGCACCCCCCCCCCGCCCCTAAGAATTCAGAGGACGCAATCTGCGTCCAAACCCCCCTGTGGGCACCCCTGATTTAGTCAAAGATTGAAGAAATGGAATAATTCAATTATTACATATCGTTGAGGAATAATATTGAGAAGAGAATTTTCAGTTTTCTATAGCATTATCATAATTATCAGCTAATATCATCAACTAAGCTTTCCTTGAATATCTATATCATAATAATTGTTGACTAATCGATTGCTAGTATTATCATATCAGCTAATGTAATCAACTGTCCTTAGATCAAGAATTAAGTGACGAAGTAGTGTGTGATATCATAACCTCAAACTTTGGACAACATTAACTTTTTATCAAAATTTTTGGAGAGAAATAGTACAGGCTCAGCCTATTTTTTCCTTCAATGTCATAATTATATTATGATTGTATTATTTTTAACAATAAATTAATTAATAGACTAAATACAAAAATAAATATCTATCTCATAATAATTGTTCACTAATGTTGCGCTGTTTTGTCCCTCAGCGTGAATGTATCTCAGTGCACGTGGGCCAAGCCGGAGTGCAGATCGGCAATGCCTGCTGGGAGTTGTACTGCCTGGAGCACGGCATCCAACCTGACGGACAGATGCCGTCTGACAAAACCATCGGAGGCGGCGACGACAGCTTCAACACTTTCTTCAGCGAGACCGTTCCGGCAAACACGTGCCGCGTGCCGTCTTCGTCGATCTCGAGCCCACTGTTGTTGGTC
Organism: Nilaparvata lugens; assembly: GCF_014356525.2. Taxonomy (NCBI): domain Eukaryota; kingdom Metazoa; phylum Arthropoda; class Insecta; order Hemiptera; family Delphacidae; genus Nilaparvata; species Nilaparvata lugens. The sequence goes on from NC_052507.1 coordinate 59,978,804, forward strand.
AGTTCATACTCTACCAACTCATGACTAATTGTTATTTTCAAAAACTAAACAGAATGGAATACACATATACACATAATAATATATTGTTGCACGTTGTGAACATCAGGCTCAGAGCCTCTCCTTTCCGGGGATAGGTTTTACAATAGATTAAAAATTAGCTACCTATATTAATAAATTTTAAAGCATTGAAAATATGTTACTATCATTATTGCAAACCTTGTAATGTATCTACTATTATATGCCCAATAAATATTCTGATAGGCTACATAAAAATGATGGAACAATGGAAGCATATTGTACAATTATTATTGCACTTACTGTATATTATCATAGAGAAAAGAAAGAATGAAATATCATTATGATATATTTTCTCTATGATATTATACAGATGTGGTTTTTAATAGGAAGATCCCTATAGTTCGCACGGTTGAGTGGAAGTTGAAATGTGGTAGCTTGGCGGGTAATGTTGAACTGTGTGCATGTCTGACCATTGTGATCGTGATAATAATACTACGGTGTGCTAAGATGTTGACTTAAAGGTTGAAGAGGATATCAAGTACGCTTTTATTTTATCACAACACGACTATAGTTTCAACTCATAAAGATCAATTCTTTCAAGTGTAAAATTAATAACTCTTGAAGAGTTGAAACTATAGTGTTGTCCACGTTATAATGGCAGAGGAGAAAAACGTTGCCGATCCTCTGTCTTGTAGACGGCTTATACACGTAGTAGCTTAGACGGTAGCTGATACAGGTTTATTGATGTAATATTAACTGTTCATTCTCGTTTAAAATAATCAATTATATTTCATTAAGCAAGAAATTATACTTTTCAATGATTTTATAATGAATTTTCATAATTAAGATGAAATATTTTGTTAATTAATTATTAATTCTAGGCTACATTGTTAAAAGACGACCTGGCAACAGATCTAAGCGAGAAAGCGCTATCAGCTTTCTTGAATGATAGGCAAGGATAGCAATACTATTGCTAATCTAACACTGCCATTATAATGTGGACCTCACTATAGTCGTGTTGTGATAAGGTAAAAGAGTACTTGATACATTATATTGTGTTTCAATACCTACTTTCAGTAGCCCTAAATGAATGTGCGAGTATAATATTTCATAATATATTATTATGTCTACATGTACTAAATAATGAATCACTGGATCAATTAATGAGAAATTAATAGAAAAAGATCAAATAGTGATAAAAGCACGACATTCATTGTATTAAATGTATAAAACTGTCGACATGAAATTTACGAAATTGTTTTGCCCGCTCGACAGACGAGGTCCGCACCGGTACCTACCGTCAACTTTTCCACCCGGAACAGCTGATCACCGGCAAAGAGGATGCAGCCAACAACTACGCCAGGGGCCACTACACCATCGGCAAGGAGATCGTCGACCTCGTGCTGGACCGTATCAGGAAACTGGCTGACCAATGCACGGGCCTGCAAGGATTCCTCATCTTCCACTCTTTCGGAGGTGGCACCGGATCTGGATTCACGTCTCTGTTGATGGAGAGGCTCTCCGTCGACTACGGCAAGAAGAGTAAACTCGAGTTCGCTATCTACCCTGCCCCTCAGGTAAGTTCACTAAATGTCAACTATTGGAATAAAAAAGAACTCTGTGAATAGAGATGTTGTTTGAATATTTGGTAGAAAATATAAAAAATCTTTATAGACTACAGTAATAAATCGAGAAGAAGAACAAATATTGAAAAAAATAAATAAAAAGAGTCTTTTTATTATGTTAATATGAATAATTACCACAATATCAACTTCTCAACTACACAAAAAGTGAAAAATCGGGATTGAGAGACTATGAAGCCTGCTCTTTTTCAACACATTTGAAATGGATGATTAGAAAATTCTTAATCAAAGAAATGAAAAAAATCAAAGAAAATGTTATCTTCATCTAACTTAATTTGTATTTTTTTAATGGATTGGATAATGATAAACAATTTTAATGAATACGAAATTAATGATAGATAATGTTCATTCTTCATTAAATAAAGTTGGGCTGATTTTGATTAAAATAAACTGTATTCTCTTATGGCAATCTTAATAGATAAAGCTACGGTAATGCATTGAGTATTATTAGAATTTTCTACTAGACATCATGCTAAAATCCTTTGAATTTGTTTACAGGTCTCCACAGCCGTCGTCGAACCATACAACTCAATCCTGACCACCCACACTACCCTGGAACACTCAGACTGCGCCTTCATGGTTGACAACGAAGCCATCTACGACATCTGCCGACGCAACCTGGACATTGAACGCCCCACCTACACCAATCTCAACAGACTCATCGGCCAGATCGTGTCCTCCATCACTGCTTCCTTGAGATTCGATGGTGCTCTCAATGTAGATCTGACTGAGTTCCAGACTAACTTGGTGCCTTACCCCAGGATCCACTTCCCATTGGTCACCTACGCGCCAGTCATTTCGTCAGAGAAAGCTTACCACGAGCAGTTGTCTGTCGCGGAGATCACAAATGCTTGCTTCGAGCCGGCAAACCAGATGGTCAAGTGCGACCCCCGCCACGGCAAATACATGGCCTGTTGTATGTTGTACCGAGGTGACGTCGTGCCCAAGGATGTGAACGCCGCCATCGCCACAATCAAGACTAAGAGGACCATCCAGTTCGTCGACTGGTGTCCGACCGGATTCAAGGTTGGCATAAACTACCAGCCACCCACCGTGGTGCCCGGTGGTGACCTCGCCAAGGTGCAGCGTGCCGTCTGCATGTTGTCCAACACGACCGCCATCGCTGAGGCTTGGGCCAGGCTGGACCACAAGTTCGACCTGATGTTCGCCAAGCGCGCCTTCGTGCACTGGTACGTCGGTGAGGGTATGGAGGAGGGAGAATTCAGCGAGGCCCGCGAGGACCTTGCCGCCCTCGAGAAGGACTACGAGGAGGTCGGCATGGAGTCCGTCGATGGAGAGGGTGAGGGAGGCGAGGAGTACTGAACGGAGAGGGTGCAGCCCTTTCCAGCAGATAACATGAGAACCCGTTGATGCAACAAAATACACCAATGAGAGACCGTTGATGCAAGAAAAAGTACCAATTTAACGACAATAAAGCTTTGTTTACCTGATTGAATCTGCTCGTTTCATTTCATATCTAGCAATCTTCAACTAATCTTGAAGAATTTATAATTTTACTTATTAGAGTTATTAGAATTATATGTAAAGCTGCACAATATTAAAAGAAGATTCAACATACTAATATATTTGTAATAAAAACATAAATATAAAGTCAAACATCACGAATTTGTAAAAAACACAAACATGCTTCAGCACCCATGGTGTCCCCTTCAGTATGGCATATCAAAAAATATTACTAAATATCTCACCAAAAAATGTGCCATGAGACATTATATGTGGTAAATATTTAAATACCTATTCAATTCAATTCATTTCCACATAACTCTACCAAAACTTGAATAACAATATTAGGACTAGTTCTAGTTCTAAAATTACTACAGGCTGAATTTTCACATAATTCAAGAATAGTAATTGAATTTGAAAATAATACAGCTCCTTAAAAAAATAACATTCTTTTATTATTGATCAGTAAAATTCTCCAGTAAAAGTGACAAACAAAAATTTATTGAGAAATTGATCAACTACAGTAGGTAGTTTTTGTTGCTACATCATTTCATCAATGTTTGTAACAAAACTTGTTTTCAACTTTTAATTTATTGTACCAATTTTAAATTGTTTCTCTATTTAGATGTCTAGCCTATGTCAACTACTGTACGGTGGTATCTTTAATATCACTTCTACTACCTAAAACATAGAACATAAATCGCATAAGTTGATCTTAACTCAAAAATACGAAATTCTCATATATTATTCAAATATGATACTTACTCTCCAAGGTGGCTCAAATCTTATATCATATAATCAAAATAGCTTTTATCTTATATCAAATACATATAAAGAAAATAGGATGCTAGCATGAATATATAGGCTACTAAAAACACACGTAAATACTATGCAAGCTTAGAATTCAGAAACATTTACAAAGACAAAACCGTTGTCACAAAGGGAGAGTCACAGCTACGGGACATCATTAGCGTTGAAGCTGAATTTGGAACCTACTAATTTTAGAAGTGTGAAAGGAACAGTTTCATTCGTCAGGCAAGTTTCCAAATACTGGAACGGATGTCTGGAAGAGAGCTTCAATTCATGCTATACAGCCAGACATAAAGGTTTGAAATAGAATAGGGAGATTCTGATTTAAGGATAGTGACATCTAATTTCGGAGGACAAACTTGACAAAGAAACGTCTGCAGCATTTATAAAAATAGGTTTGGAGACCGCAGAGGATAAAATTTTTAATGTTATTTCTTCTTCAATAGACTTAGCTTGTGATCGGTTGGTCACGGGTGCTTCAGACGTTTTTTAATCCCATCCACCTATGTGCTTATAGCGAATAAAAGATAATAATTATTATAATACCAACTATATGTGAATGTGAATCTAAAAGCATATTAATTATTGGAATACGAAGATGTTCTACATAGTCATTCAAATCATATAAATAAGAAGAATTAATTATTTACAGCTTTTTTGGGTAATAAAAATACAATTTTCAACAGATAGGTTATAACTTCATTTATTTGCTTTTAAAAACATATAAACAGATCTTCTCATAACAGAAAAATATTTTAATTACATAGCCTACATTATGTACAAACTTTAAATTTCTATCAATACATAAGAAAGCAATTAGGCTATAGGCAAGAATAAGATCTCCAACTGTATCTAAATTTGAAATTAAAAATACGTGCAGTTTCATGTGCATTTAGAGGCATAAAATAATTATTATTGAACGAAATCCCAAATTAAATGCCCCATCTGTAATACATGAAAATTGAACAATATAAATGACAATCCAGTAGTTTGTTTGAATAATTTGCTATTGATAATAAGCTACTTCATATACGCCATAATATACAAGATACTGTTTAGAATCATCACATGGTCATGATTTTACCTGAACCTGTATAATATAGTTGATTGATAATATTCATATTTTGATATTGATACAAAAATTGGAACATCTTGAGTTATTCCCTCGGCATTGCTATTACTGAATTTTATCAAATTCTTATGAGCTAATTCAATTCACATGAGCTTGACAACAAATATCTGATGTGCTTGAAAGAAATTTAAAATAAATAATATTATAATGTTATTTAGAAAATGTATTAGATAGGCTACTCAACTTTAATCAAATGTTAGAATGGTGTATGAAAGAATGTTATACTAAAGAATAGTATGTTATTCGGAAAACATATTAGATACTCAACTTTAATCAAATTACCTTCAAGAAGGATGATAGTATCTTTATAATAACTTGAACTGGGCTAAAAAAATAAACCAAACTGACTAGAACCAGGGTTGTGTGAGGGATTAATGTTTCGCATAAACTTGACAGCATGTGCAGAATAGGATTTCCGTGTTACATCTGGAGCTGACTGCTGCCAAAATATTTTAAAACAGATTTAGATCAGCTATTAGTTATGCTAATTAAATATACTTTTCTAATTACCTTGCCTGATTATGAGATAATTGATTATTACACTTGACTATGACTACATTGTTCTAGACTTGCGCGTGACTGTTGGCAATGATGAAAAATGAATAAAATTACAGTTTGAGATGGGTTCCAAACAACGAAAAGTGAGTAACAGTTCATATCTGATGATGAAGATAATAACTGATGATATGCTGATGAGTAATCATGAGTATCATGTTATTGACGTACTGAAATTTCTGAGAACGATATCAAAACTGATGTAAATAACAATAGTAATCTAGACGGATAAGCATATATCTCACTTTCCTTGCGTACTATACTCAAATTTCTTTCTTCAGCAGCTTATAACAGGGAAAGTAGAAAAAGAAAGTTACTGGCAGTCAATGCTCTTGATTACGTCACTTTCCACCAAACATCTTTCAAATTTAAAATTGATGAGGTGACGTGATGAATAGCACTGGCCGCTAGTAGCATTCCGTCTCTACATTCCCTGTCCCCAAGCTCGAGTCTGCTCTTTGGAAAAGTAGCTCCTGATGTTTTATTTTGTAGTTTTATTATTACAGAGAACATATTATAGTGAATTGTTTTTTTTTTTGCAATGTTGTAAGGAATAAATAAGAATAAATTAATGAATATTAGAATGATTCGCTCTAGATAGTTCAACTGGATAAATATCAATTAATAAAGCTGATGAATGAAATCTGAGTAAAGCTTAAAACTATAGTTCCATTATTATTAATTTTCTGTAGTAGTAGATCAAAGTAATAATAGCTCATACAAAATTTCTAATAACGATATTAAAACTAATATAAATAACAACAATATTAAACTCCAATATCAACCACTTCTGTACACATTATTAAATAAATAATATCAATTCATGAACTAGACCATCCTTTCTGGAATTAAAATAATTGAAATTGATTATTTCTTAAGCCACATTTTCACCAAAGTTGTCAACTGAGTTTTTAAAAAATGTGGCAAGTTGTTGTCAATTTCTAAAAGAAAAACTCAGCGACATGTTGTCAACTTGTGGAAATCCTAGTTTTCAACAAAATTTTCATTTCCTATTCAGTGAGGGGAACTGAGAAAGTTGCCAAAAAAATGTTCCCCTACACAATTCCACGCCATCTATGCTCTCTGAGCAAAAATTGACAACTTTGTTGCTCTACAACAACTTGTGTTTCTACAAAAATTATTCTACAACTATTTCTAGACATCATTCTGTTGAGAACTTTAATGTAAACGCAGTTTAAAATTGTAAATATTATTCTAAAATAAAAAATCTCAATTAGGTTTGATTTTTCCATTCAGGCTTCATTTGGCACAATCTGCCAAGAGCGATAAATGAAATCGATAACGTTTACATTGTAAGGGCCATGCACAATCTCAGTTTAAACGAAGAAAGATCAACTGATCGTTTAAACCCGGAATGGAACACATTACAATGAATGCAATCATACCTTCTTGTAATCGTGGATTAGCTTTGAACGTAGATGGCGCATTATATGTCTTTCAATCAAATCCCTTTACAATTAAGAATACGGTATAGTAGAGTTTGGACGGACCAGAAGTCATGACCCTAATCACATACATATTATCCCATGAGAGCAATGTTATTTTTCAGATTTGATCTTTTTAGGTTCATCACACATTGAATGAAATTGTAGTAATTACTAAAATTATAATTAATTGATAAACAGAAATAAAAATAGGCCTGTAACCATCCTCGCTGAATCAAGTATCTTTATACAAAATATCAAGTTTATCAATTCAGTAGTTCAGAAGCGATGATACATCAAACATGTATTTAATATACCGTACATGTATAAGCCTATTCCTTCCTTTAAATAGTTATAGGAGAATAAGATATAGATAGAAGAAAAATAAGAAGTTAGAAGATAAGACAGATGAATACACTATTTTACCTATGACCAAACTCAAGCAAAGTATAGCTAACTGGAAGCATGCCGAATTGAAAACTTGATGAACTGAAAATATGCCTATAACCATCCTCGGTAAATTGAGAATGTACATGCAGAATTTCAAGTTGATTAGTTCAGTAGTTCTGACGTAATGATGATGATGATTTGTGTATTTCCTACCCAGAAGAAGCACATTCTTAATTTATTACATTCTCTACATTCTCTCATATAAGCTGGTAGCCCGTGCTCCGCAAGGGTCTTATTAAATACTTGACAAACTGAAAATTTGACGTACTGGAATCTTGAATAATTTAAAATATGCCTAAAACCATCAATGGTAAATTAAGAATCGATATGCAAAATTTCAGTACTTCAGAGATGATGATGCGTCATTCATGAATTTCCTATCCCGTACGTGTTTAGGTTATCAAGTCAATTCTTTCCTTTATCATTATAATAGAAAAAAACGACTACAACATGACACTGCCGCGTCACAAATATCAAGCGTTCATGAAAATTATTTTTCAAAACACCTTTCATTTTGATCCAGTCCAAAGTATATTTATAAAACTTGAACAAGACGTAAAAAATAGTCCAAAACTGATTTTTATGAAAGATTTGATCTTTTAATTCTTTTGATTCACTATCGAGAACCTATCCCGTGTTATCGGATGATCACGTTAAATTGTCGGTCCCGGCTGAAGTATGACAGTTGTAAGGCCCATTGACGGCTCAAATTATATATTTAAGTAAGAAAGAATTAATAGAACTTGAACAAGACGTAAAAAATAGTCCAAAACTGATTCTTATGAAAGATTTGATCTTGCAATCTTGATTCACTACCCGTGTTATCGGATGGGCACGTTAGTTGTCGGTCCCGGCTGAAGTATGACAGAGGTAAGGCCCATTGACGGCTCAAAAGATATATTCAGGCGAGGTGGAACTTCCGTCAGGAACTTCCCACTAATAAAAGCCATACGAATATTATTATTAAGAACCTAAGATTACCGACCGTAAAACGGAACCCTCCGATAGTAAAATACGGAAATAACATTACTCTTATGGGACACCAGAGCTAATATGTCTAAATGAAGCACCTTACAAGAAACAGACTAATCTATTCAATAATGCATCTTGACGCTCACGAGATGTTATTTAAAACCATAAACAACATTACATGCAGGGATGACCACGAGAAACAGATGGTTTGGAAACGCGCAGTACTTGGCGTCTGGTGGAGGGGGAAACGCGTCACGGTCACTCGGCTCCCCACCACCTGCCATTCAATCACTATTATACCGCTGTAGTCGAAAGATCATCACGTATTTGCATTTGACACATTTATAAAAAGTGGTGAATCATTACCCAAAAGTTGAAACCAGTGGACTATCAACCACGTCGACGTCTGATGATGAAGAAATTGACGGTGTTAATGACTGATGAATCTCATCTCAATCTGAATAGGGATTGTTAATAAGCAGAACTTTCATTATTGGCTTTGCAATTTTAGTTTCAAATACTGATTCACCACTTGTTATAAATGTTTCGTATGCAAACACACGATGATCTTTCGATCGCAGTGGCATAATAGCCACTAATAATAGGCAGATGGGAAATCGAGTGACCTTGACGGCGCGTTTCCCCCTCCACCAGACGCCAAGTACTGCTCGTTCGTTTCCCTTGGTCCACCCTGTACAATCTTACATTCAAACTAATCAAATAGTTCAGTCACAAGAAAAATGTGAAATTTGCAGCGATATAATTGCAACCGGGCTTCTTCTCGTGACGGTAACACCTATAATTTCTTCAAATAATTTCTAATTAATAATTACAATCATATACAGCATTACTTACATTCGTTCTAATATTGCTAACTTACGATCATGCACATGTAATTCAGAATTACATATAATTTACTAATTCTATCCTCAGTCTCTTCCCTGACTCTGTTTTGAGAATCCAATTTTATTTTGAGTCTTTCTTCTTCTGCCTTCAGATGTTGCATTATTCTGATAAGCTCAAGTTTTTGATTAGTTTGCTCTGTCATTCGCTGTTTGAGGTAAGCTACTTCTTTTTCCCGATCTAAAAATAATAAAATTACAATGCATTACTCAATATTATACAGGCATTACTCAAGAATAATTATACGTACCTGTAGAAATGATTAATGAGTTTAAAGCTAAATCAATCAGAATAAATCAAAATCAACGTATGTTTGTAAGTTTCCTATATTCAAAAACTACTTCACCGATCAATAGGGAATATGTTGTACGATCATCGGTGAGGATTATTGGTCAGAAAATTTGAGGATCTTTCAAATTAAATGGTGATTTCGAAGGGTTTGTGGTTTTACTCCAAGCAAAAAAACTAATATAACCTGATTCTTATCTTTCAATATATTGTATAATAGGTTTAGTGATGTGGTAACCTAATGATCTATAAGGATGTATGGAGATGCCCCAATGTAACATCAATCACTTCGAACAAATATTGTCAAATATATCTAATATTGATCTTAATAATCTTAAAATGGATATTTATGTTGTACTTCGATGCTACAACAACCACCATCAGAACCAGCATTGGACAAACCGGGCGGATACCAGTGAAAGTGGGCTTGCAGCAAGGCTCAGCCCTAGGCCCATACATATTTGACATCGTTAAGGATGTGATGACTGAGGATGTGAGAGGGGACGCCCGGTGGTGTATGCTATTTGCCAACGATGTGGAGAAAGCATTGAAGAGATCCAAAGAGTTCTGGAGTGTTGGAGAAAAGCATTGGAGGAAAAAGATCTTAAAATGGATAGGACCAAGACAGTCCAGTTGATCTTGGGATCTGAAGATGGGCAAGTCGAGGGAACAACTTTAAATCTGGTAGAAAAATGCAAGTACTTGGGCTCAACAATTGATGAAGATGGAGAACTGGACAACGAAATAGCACATCGAGTAAATACAGCCTGGATGGATTGGAGGAAAATGACTGGAATACTTTGTGATAGAAGAATATAAATAAAAACAAAAGGGAAAAATCTATAAAACAGTCGTGCGGCCCGCGTACAGAACGGAGACCTGGGCAGTTAAAAAGGCCCATGAACACAGACTGGAGGTCACTGAAATGAAGATGCTGAGGTGGAGTTGCGGCGTAACTAGAAGGAATAGAATCCGAAATGAAATAATAAGAGACAGAATGAAGGTTACAGCAATATCAAAGAAAATGCAAGAAAAAAGACTACAGTGGTACGTACATGTGGAGAGAAGGGAGAACGATTATGTGGGGAAAAAAGATCGACCACTTGTCGAAAGCACTGGGAAGAGGGGAAGACCTAGAAAGAAATAAGAAAATTGTATCGCCCAAGATCTTGTAGAAAAGGGACTAACAACAAACGAAGCCCATGACCGAGACTCCTGGAAAACGTCCATGCCACTTGAGTGGGAAAAGGCTGAGAAGAAGAAGAATCTAAAAATGGATAAGATTTAAAAAATTGTGGTTTTCAAAATCCAATTAGTTCGGATAAATATTTAGACTTGTATAATTACGTTGCGGCTTGGAACAAAGCAACGATCGAAAAGTCTGTATAGGAAATTTTTGAATATATGGAACAGGGTTCAGAGACAAACATCGGCTTTGTACATGCGAAATAGGTAGTTCCATCAACTGTTTTCAAACCAGCAATAATTGAAAGTATAATAAGCCATAATCCAATTATTAAAGATTCAAATCCAAATTGGTTTGGAACTTGTTGACTATTGAAGCAAATCTGGTTGGGATGTATCGTTTACTTTTTGTCTCACTTTTTTAAACGTCTGCAAGCTTTGTTTCATGCGTTATGGCTATAATAGCAGACAAAACAACAGCTGGCGAGTACTAGATTTTGGATATAAATTATTGTGAATTGTGAATTACGAATCAGAATAATCTTTTATTTGAGGATGAAAGATAAAGGATTACGATTTAAGAATATTCTTCTATTCAAGTATATTCCTCATTGGATTAGTAGTTGTTCTTTCAGAACGGGTTTATTATGACCGTGGCGAGCACGAGAGGTCCACTAGTTATAATAAGAAGCTCATTGTGATACAATACGAGTCAAATCATTATCCTACTATCCCCACGTCACAATAAACCGGTAATACTTGTTCAGTATTTTGGGGTAGGAATTGACGGTGACAAGAGAAAAGATAGAATAACTTATCAATGTGATAAAAAAGAGATGTCAGTTCCACATAATTGTTTATAATTAAATTATAAGGAACTGACAACATTTCTTTCATTTCACCCCGATATGGGGAAATTCCATTAAATATATTATGTTTCTAGTGTAAATTTTGGAATAACTTACATGAAATTATACCAATTTTACAACTAGGTCCATAAATTTAACAGACATCAATTTATATGAATTTACTGATAGTATTCGAAAGAAAACTCACCAGAGTGTAACTGGTAGACTTTGGCAATGGCATCAGCCATTGTAGTTGTCTCATTGGTGGTGACCTTCCTGGATTTGCTGAGAGGTGCTCCGTCCAAGCTGGACTCATCAAATGAAGAAGACATGCGGCCCTGTAAATTCGCCTCGAACAGCGATATATTCTGCAAAACAAACATTACGATTGAAAAATCATTAAAAAGTTTATTGCTCATCAATTAATCAACTTATCCGTAAGTTAACACACATAAAATTATTAAACTAAGAAAGTGAAAGTGATGGGTAATAAACGGCGATATATTTTGACAGTTAGGAGTATTAAACAACTAGGAAAGTGAATGGGTAATAAACGGCCATACATTTTGACAAACACCCTAATTACATTTTGGAAGTTGTCGACAATCAGTCCTTCCTAATTTTACACATGTAATGTTCGTCATATTACCTGTTATCCCAGAGAAACGTATTTCTTCGAAACGTCAATAGAATTTCTGGTACTTTGAATATTGTCCTGATACATTTTTATTCAAGAATAAAAATCTAACATTCTTTCTTACATATTTAGAAATAACATCGGTTAAATATGGTGACCTCAATTGAGCTCCATTAAATTGATTTTTGTAACAATATTGCTTATACTGCAATGGTATCGCATATATTGTTCTTCAGACTTTAGTCGATCAAAACAAATCAACTGTAAAATTCATACGATAATTCATTATTCTATTTATAATAATGATAATAATAGTTCTTACTTGAAAATGTTTAGTGCCATGGAGATGTTCCCTTTTATTATGCATTGTTACGAACCATTGGTTGCAAACTCTGCAGTAAAGCTCTTCATTGTCCTCCTCCTAACAAGAAAACATTTATTAAAATTCAAACAAATTCCAATATGCTATAGTTTTATTAATAAAAAGTTTTATTATGGTATGTTGATTGATTGTGTTATTTATAATACTGTGGCTGTGGAATGATCATTATATAAATAGTTCTCACTGTATTCATCCAAATAGAAATAAATCTTCAAATTTCACAAAAACATTAGTCGATACAAAGCTTATTTGAATCAGGTTATTATTGATTCTTTCAAAACAATTTATGGTAATTTCTGACAATAAAATAAAGCATATTGAATTCTAACATTTGAATTAATTAAAGATTAAGGTGAATGAATGAAATTACTGCAATATGATTGAGTTTCTAGGCTTATAGGCTGCAGTGTTTCACAAAGTAAATAATACACAACGATAAATTATATAAGTTTTCATACAAGAATGGTTTGGTAAAGTTTCAGAACTGGAATGTATAAACTGAATTAACAATGACTATATTTTCTTTATAATTGTTTTTGTAATGCAATCTTGTTAAATCTTATTACACTTCCCAGAAGTACCAATTTCAAGTCACTCAATATGGAGATGAATCATGTCTGATCAGGTCAAAATCAAATTGAAAATTGAATTATAATTTTTTGAATGTATTCTGAGAAGTGAATGATTTATCTGTGGTATTTTCAAATACTTACATCCAACTCATCAGTTGCATCCACATCTGATTCTTCCGTCCCATTTGCTGGGAAGCCTATAACACAGATATACTTACTTAAACAACTTCAATTTACTTTGAACAATTACTAAACTTAGATGCAATAAAATTCAGAAGAATGAGCTGGTTTGGTCATTTTCACGTTGAAAGAATGAATGACTCTAGAGCAGTAAAGAAGATCTTTAGAGAGAGCCCAGGGTGACGGAGGCTACGAGGTCGTCCACGCAAGCGCTGGCTGGAGGATGTGGAACAAGACTTGAGAATAGCGGATAACAGTGGATGGAAAAGGGAAGCTGCTGACAGAGAATAATGGAGAGGCATTTTGTAGGAGGTCAAGGCTCTCAATGGGCTGTAGCACCAAGGAGTATAAATAAGTAGCTACGAAACTACAAGAATAATAAGAAATTATAATTTAGAGTACAGATATTCATGAAAAAGAACAATTTAATCGCAATAAAATCAATTAAAATTGTTTCAAACAAAAAAGAAACCGTATAAAATATATAATAGAAAAAGTTTGTATTATACGAAAAGTTTGTATTATAAAATAATACGAAAACAATCAACTTCATCACTAAAACTGAAGTAATGAAAAGTGAGAAATTATCAATAAAATAACCAAATTGGAATTCGAATACTCTAGAAAATGATCGTATTGATGGTTGATTTTGATTATGAGAAATGACATTTTTTAAAGCTTACTTGGATCTGAGCATTAGCAACTTGAATCAAACTTTAAATTTGAAGCTCAAACTCAACTTTTAAGTATGAATTCCTAATTTCAAATAATAAATAGCTTTCTATTTCACATTACCGTTAATTAACCGATATTTAGTTATCTATTTTAGATATTAGATAGTTAGATATTAGATAGATAGATATTTAGTTATCAAGCAAATTACAGATCTCTTAGAGATCCATTGCGGAGTTTACTTTGAATGTTTGTACACATTTACCAGTAACAACCTTGTATTTAAAAAATAATAATAATAGAAATAAGTTCCAGCAGTGTATGTAATAGCCATAACTTACAAATGCTGTTGAGTCTTTTCCGACGGTAAGACTGGTAGGCCTCAGTTTTCCTATAAAGCCTCAACTCTTTTTGATAGCGCTTTTTATCGTCTTCGGCACTCTGGAGATAGGCCCGCTTCTCCTCCAAACCTAGTCTCGACCACTCGTTACCTAGTAGTTTGGTAACCTACAAAACAACACACAATAAAACTTGTTACGAAATTAACATAACAAGAAACTAATAGATAGCCTACACGATTGCAAATTCAACTATAGTACCTCCTCTTTCAAGGTTGAGTGGCAGAGAGGACTTAACAGTCCTAGCTCAGCCTAATAAATAATATTTTTTACTCAATTTCCTATAGGCTACCTATGAATAATTTAATAAAATAAAATACTGATCAGTCACTGTGACTGCAATATTGTGTAAATTTACATACGTTGTTGCTGAATGAATAACATATAGGGATTAATCATATAGGGATTATCTCATAAATTCAGGTTGTTTTGAATTTTGAAAAAAGTCAAGTTAATTGAGACAAGATTAGAAAAAATAAAAATGGATGGTAGTGCTACCTCTTGGCTTTTTACAGAACTTCTTGGATTGAACTGCTAGATTAAGTACCAAATTCGTCCGCAAAAATTGTACAAAGCAAGAGATTTGTGCTGTACATGTTCAGGCTACTGAAAACCTAATTAAACTGTTTAACTCTATCGGTAACGTGAAAAAATAGAAGAAGAAGCCGAATATGTCGTAGTGAGAAATAGGTAAAATTAGGGAAAAAGTAAGTTGGGCCTGTTGTCCTCCCCGATCATTTAATATCAGCTATATGTAATTTGTAATTGTAATTTGTACCTATATGATTAAATTAATTTATAGATAAAATTCAAGACCATACCTCTGAGAATGGGACATTCTTGAGTAGTTTCCTCTTCTCATTTAAATAGAATACATATCCTGTTGAAGGGGCTTTAGGGGGTCTGTGCTCGTATAGCTCTGGCTTCCTTTTGCGTCCCTTTGGCCAACCACCTTTTCTTCTAGCCTGAAAATGTCAAAATTACGTTTTATTCTTAGATCAATCATGAGTTTCACACAAGATACTAGAATAATCTATGAATGAAAACCATTCATAATAGCAATATAAAGTAATTTACAAAATTATAAAGAATTTCCTTTGATTTTATGAGATTTGCAGTTCAATTACCATACAAATACAATTACCATTCCAATAATATTAGAGAGATTCAAAAAACTATACATTCAGATTAGGTTATCTTGGTACTTCGGATTGATGGATAACCGCTCAATCCAGCTTCATAACAGTAATGAGCCTCAAAGTAACTTGCCAATGGTTGGGAACCCACCTGCAACTGTAACTCCTCATCCTCAATAATATCATTGCCCACGCACAAGCCGAGAGCTTATTATTTGGGCATCATCCTCAACTGGAAGAAACCCCTTGGGATGTGCTTCCACTGAGCTTCTTTCTTCAACTATCCTCAACTAAAATATAGGGTGATGACTGAAATATTATATTCTGAAATACATCAAATCAAAATATGGATTTTCATTTAATAATATTTTACCTTATCAGTACAGGATTGGACAGATGAATCGCTATTGTTGCTTTCGGAAACGCCTATTAGAGGCGAAGAACTCTCTGAGACATGTTCATCGGACGTGACAATTCCTGAAGTCCCCGAGCATGATTCAATTTTTATCACACGATTATTACCATTCACCGGTTTAGTATTAACAAATCCAATCTCGGACTCGGATGTGTAGGGATTATCGCTGATTTCTGCAACGCTGGTCTGAAAAATGAAATGACAATAATTAGAAATAATAACAAATTAAAATTAAATTATTTAACAAAGTTGAATAATTACCAAAGCTGGTTACTTATTTAACAAAGTTAAACAATGACCAAAGATGGTTATTTTGTTACTAATATGGAGGAAATAGATAAAAAAAATTAGTTATTTGGAGAATAATAAGCAAATTGTATTATTTTCTCACTTATTACCTGTATTAGGCTTATGTTCTATTGCACATGGTGTTATAACAAATTAGCAATGCAATTTAGAAGGCATTTGTGATTCTATGGAGTAAAGTAAAAATAATTTTCTCCATGTGAGTAATGTTTGTCGCTCTCAGGAATAAAACGTTCCTCTAAGTCACTGGATGCAACATTTATTATTGAATTTAAACAATAAAAAACACATCTAACAATTCAAGACATATAGGCTAGTTCACGTACTATGGTCACTTTCTCTTGGGCAGAAACCGAATGCAATGGGTTCTTGTGATAGTTTTCATAAATTGACAGACTGCAAATGTATGAACATTCTTATGATAGTTTTCATACATTGGCAGACTGATGTATGAACACTCCCATTAGAGCCCAAGGTATTTGGGCAGCAGAGCAAAAATTCATTGGAAAGTAGAACTGCAGACCTCCTTGGCAGAAACAGAATACAATAGTTTTTAATTTTTAAAACGATTATAAAGTGAAAATGCACTTACTATTACTAGTGACACCAGGTCGAAACGATCGTCACTACTAATAGTAAGTGCATTTTCACTTTATAAGTGTTTTTAAAATTCAAGTTTTTAGTGGAAAAGTATGGATATATGCAACACATTTACAATGGTTTCTTATAGCAATGTTCATACATTTGCAGTCTGCGCATGCGCATGGTATTCTTCATCTGCACAGCAGAACAGAAACTCGTTGGATATCAGAGCTCTTCAAAGGAATTTCGTGTGAGTAGAAGATCAGTCTTAACAGAATAAAAAGTAGCCAACTATGTGGCACCTTTGATGGCCTTCAAATGCAGATAATTGGGGCAAATCAAAAGAAATTTCAGCAGAATACTGTAGGCTAAAGAGTATATTAAACTTATAAGGTCGGTGACTGGCTGACAGAGCTCACTTTCAAGAGTAAATTGCATCCCATTCTACAACGAAAATTGGTAATTAGATTTTAATAATTACTGCGAAACACAAGTCGTATCTGTAATTGGATTATAAGTGTTTACCTCATTAACGCCATCACAATCCACATCTGTGTCTGTATCACAGATAGCATTCTGGTATGCTTCGGTTAGAGTCGTGGAGCTCCCGGGAAGAGCCGAAAATGAAGTCACTGTACTCGAAGGAGGCACTTTGGCAGTTTTCTTGACCACACAACTCACATTCTTTCTGCCGTTTTTATTAGCAAGAAAATGATGTCTAAAATTAATTTCTTCGGGGTGAATGGGATAAGATGAAATTTCATCCACAACTTCCGCTATACTTTCTAATGGCCTCTGGAAATCAAGAGATAATTTCAGTTTAAAAGTTTGTCAGAGATAGCATGGTTTAGAAAAATTGAGCTATTCAAAATAAATTAAAAAAATTAGTGTCTTAAAACCTTTTTCACTTCTTTTAATTTTTCATAAAATTAATGAGCAATTCCAGTAACAAATATATCAAGAGGTTGAAGTTGAACAACGAAAATTGAGCCTAAGTTATACTGTAGCTCAATTGAATATTATAATAAATTATTAAAGACAAGCAGGTAATCCGTGTTCCGCAAGGGTCAAATTAAAAGTTTGAAAAACTGAAAACTTGACGTACTGAAATCTTCAAGAATTAGAAACAGGCCTATAACCATCCCAGTAAATTAAGAATCTATATGCAAAACTTAAAGTTAATCAGTCCAGTAGTTCAAAGGTGATGATGCGTCATTCGTGAATTTCCTATCCCGTACGTGTGTAAGCCTATTCTTTCCTTTATTATATTATAGATGACATACAATTTTGAATTCTTGATTGTTATTTCAAAGATTATTCAAGGTTAGGGCACACAACTGTTATTGATGATTGAAGAATAAATCAATATTTTTTACATTGTTTTACCAAGCGCTGAAGCTTGTAAAGTATGATAACCTTATTCAAGGTGCTTGTTTCCATTATATAATGGAATAATTCTACAACATCTCTGATCAATTTAGTAAAATAGATTTTGTTATGATGAGTAGTTTTAGTTAAACTATTACTCACCGATTGAATATTAAGATGTTCATTATTTACTGGTTCATTGCACAGCAACTGTGTGGCTACATTTTGAATGTAGCCTATGTTCAAGCCATGCGATAGAGCGTCGGATAACGATACCAATTTCACCCTGTAAACATAGATTAAAAACTGTTAGGAAGAGCAGTATGTATGGATACGGTAGACAGAAAACGTTCATTAAGAGATTTTGCTGCAGATGAAACTCCAGGTTTGTTTTGAGAGGGTTTGAAACAAAAATGTCATTGTCTTGAAAAGGCGTTTCGTTATTCTGGAAAAACTACAAGACAGTCAGCCAGAAATAATTGCACCTTTAGTTACAAACGGATATGGCTTGGAATCTGAACCAATTGTGAATGAAAATAAGTTTGTCTGTGTGAATGTTCAGTGTCTAAGAAATAAATTGAATTTTGTGTCTCTATTTGTTGACAATGTATGTGTCCTGATATTTTGTGTTTGGGTGAACATCATTTGATGCAGTCTGAAACCATCCACTAATCCTCTCTTTTTTTTATCTGAGTCTGGCAGCTGTTTATGCTAGGACAAATCACAAAAATGGTGGTGTAATGTGTTTGAGGCCCAATTGAAGGAGCAGCTTGTGTTCCACTTCGTGAGAAATCACCTGTTTTATGATGTATGACTTCAGAAGTAGAAAGTCGATGAATACAGATGTCTCAGAAATTGATTATAATAGCGATAAAGCGTTTGAGGAGAGGGATATTGTACATCTGGTCCTTGCTGATCTGAGCAAGGCTTTTGATTGAGTACCTTCTTGAGAAGCTTGCCAGGTGAGATGCTTGTACCCTCACCTCCTACTTGACTGAAAGGAAGCATATCATATCTATTGGAGGAGCTCTCTCACAGGTCGATCATGGCGTGTCACAGGGATCGGTTATGGGCCCTCTACTCTTCCTGATCATGATCAGCTGAGCATGTTGGCTTGCGGTCTCATAGAGGTTTTGACGATGCCAAGCAGTACTTTAAAATAAATAGGTACATCTTGAATGAGGGAAACACCCAGCAACTAGTCTGAAGACTTACTCCTGCAGTGGGAGCATGAAGCGAGCTGCAAAAGTGTGCTAATTCTCCAGAAGAAAGCACTTCGAGTGATCACCTCCTTTCCTATCTTTGCACAGCAACCTGACTGTCAGTGTTGGATAAAAAGTAAATTCGTATGGCTTCTGCTGGTGGGGAGTCCATTGCGAGAAGTCCTGAATATATAATTTAAGCCGTCAATGGGCCTCACGAATGTCATACTTCAGCCGTAACCGACACTTTAACGTGTCAATCCGATAACACGGGAGTGATCCGGTCAAAAACTTTTGGTAGTGAGCCGGTTTGAACCCGGGATAACTAGGCTGCAACACAAGCACTCTATCCACTAGACCACGGATCACTTCACTGTTAAATACCTACGGCGTATTGCTTTTAGAAACAGAGTCGAGATCTGTCTGAGGAGAGATCAGTGCATAAATACTTTTTGCACAGGACAGTATAGTTAGACCTGCCACCTTACTTTTTTGACGTAATATATCCAGTTAACTGGATTGACGTTTACTCTATAATAGATATTAAGGATAGATATAGAAAATTTTTTGAATTATTCATGGGGGCTGTAAATGGTGCGTTTCAATTAAAAAATTTACGTTCCCACAAAGTCAAGCCAAATAACGAGTGGTATAATGACAATCTTAAAAATTAAAAGTTAAATGTGATGGGCTGTATCATTTATATAAAACTTACAGAACACCAGAAATTCTCACCACATACAAGAGGCTAGAAAATCATACAGGATAGAAACTAAAAAGACAAGAATTGAATATCATAATAAAATCATAAGTAGATCCACCAATAAGAATAAAACAGTGTGGAGAATTGTTAATGGTCTCACCGGCAGTGCTAATAATGCGGCCAGATCCCAGACTCCTGTTGATGTCACTTCTGATGAATTCAATGACTTTTTTGTGGATTCTGTTTCTCTGATAAGCAGAGATATACCTGTCAGTATTAATGATTCAACTTTCTATTTTAGCAAATTGCAACAGCCTAGTGTACATTTTTCATTTAAGCCTGTAACTGTAGAGAAAGTATTTGACACTATTTTAAAATTGAGTAATAGTAAGTGTCTGGATATTTATGGTTTAAATGCTTTAATCTTGAAAATAGCAGCTGTTAATATATGTGAAGTGTTGGCATACTTGTTCAATGAATGTGTTGTTGCTACTGGCACTTATCCAGAGGAGCTAAAAAATGTTAAAGTTTTACCTCTTCATAAGAAGGGATCAAGGAAAGAGAAAGGTAATTTTAGACCGATTGCTATTGTTCCTGTATTTTGAAAGGTATTTGAGACTCTAATGTATGAACAAATGTCAATCTATTTTGAGTCCAACAACACTTTCTCTGAAAAACAATTTGGTTTCCGGTCTGGAAGAAGCACTAATGATCCCATACTTAATGTGGTTAGTGGCGTAATTAGCAGCTTAGAGAGTGGTGATTCTGTTGGTCTAAGGTCATACGATTTTTCCAAAGCCTTTGATACTGTGCAGCACAAGATTTTAGGTGACAAACTAAATTTTTATGGTTTTACTCGAAGTGCAGTTCAACTTGTATTGTCCTATTTAAGTAGCAGGATTCAATTTGTTTACAAAGATGGCGTCCTGTCCAATGGTAGACTAGTTGATTACGGCGTGCCTCAAGGCTCTATCTTAGGACCCATTCTATTTAATATTTATATAAATGATTTGCCAATAAATATGGATAGCAATAGTAAAGATGGGTACCTATTTGCAGATGATTTTGGCTTAAAAATAAATTGCCCCTCTAAGCATGATCTTGAAAGTGAGAGGAATCAAAGTTATTTGGTTCTAAAAGATTGGTGTGCAGCAAATAATCTTTCTCTCAATGATAGTAAAACCGCTGACATTAACTTTGCATTCAGAAAGGTTAAGGGTGAGACTCCATTTAAGTTTTTAGGTGTTTTTATTGACCCGTGTCTGTCGTGGGATGCACACATTGAGTATTTATCAGGTAGGATGGCTAAAGGATTGTATATGTTACGGAGACTTTGTGTAACTGTGGATGTGTCTGTACTAGTGAATATTTACTATGCACACATCCAGAGTCTCCTTTCTTACGGAATAATGCTTTGGGCAAACAGTGTAAACGCCAAATCAATTTTTGTTCTTCAAAAGAAAGCAATAAGAATAATATGCAAGCTACCATATAATGCACATTGTAGACCTTATTTCATTCACCTAGGTATCCTGACGTTGCCGTCGTTATATGTCTTAAAAATATTATGTTATGTACGACGCAATTTGAGTAAGTATGATTCTAATAGCTTCCATAGTTTAAATACAAGAAATAGACACAAACTTAGAATTCCGTTGTACAGTCACACTAAATCACAAAGAAACTGGCACTTCACATCTATCAAATTATATAACTCCACATCTGACCACTTGAAGGAACTCACATGCACACAATTAAAAAAGTATTGAAAGCAGTGTTAATTGATGAATGTTTGTACACCGTACATGACTATTTTAGAATAGATTGGAATCGTTTTATGTGATTCATGTGTTATTTTATTGTTCTGATACTGACTGATCTTAGTGTTTTTGTGTTTGTTTTGACTTACTTTAGTGTTAAAAAATTGACGAAGTCCATGTATTCATGTGAATATTTTATGACCAATAAAATTCTATTCTATTCTAATAATTCTACAACATCTCTGATCAATTTAGTAAAATAGATTTTGTTATGATGAGTAGTTCTAGTTAAACTATTACTCACCGATTGAATATTAAGATGTTCATTATTTACTGGTTCATTGCACAGCAACTGTGTGGCTACATTTTGAATGTAGCCTATGTTCAAGCCATGCGATAGAGCGTCGGATAACGATACCAATTTCACCCTGTAAACATAGATTAAAAACTGTTAGGAAGAGCAGTATGTATGGATACGGTAGACAGAAAACGTTCATTAAGAGATTTTGCTGCAGATGAAACTCCAGGTTTGTTTTGAGAGGGTTTGAAACAAAAATGTCATTGTCTTGAAAAAGCGTTTCGTTATTCTGGAAAGACTACAAGAAGACAGTCAGCCAGAAATTGCACCTTTAGTTACAAACGGATATGGCTTGGAATCTGAACCAATTGTGAATGAAAATAAGTTTGTCTGTGTGAATGTTCAGTGTCTAAGAACTAAATTTAATTTTGTGTCTCTATTTGTTGACAATGTGTGTGTCCTGATATTTTGTGTTTGGGTGAACATCATTTGATGCAGTCTGAAACCATCCACTACTCCTCTCTTTTTTTATCTGAGTCTGGCAGCTGTTTATGCTAGGACAAATCACAAAAATGGTGGTCTAATGTGTTTGAGGCCCAATTGAAGGAGCAGCTTGTGTTCCACTTTGTGAGAAATCACCTTTTTTTTATGATGTATGGCTTCAGAAGTGGAAGGTCTATGTTCACAGATGTCTCAGAAATTGATTATAATAGCGATAAAGCGTTAGAGGAGAGGGATATTGTACATCTGGTCCTTGCTGATCTGAGCAAGGCTTTTGATTGAGTAGGTACCTTGTTGAGAAGCTTGCCAGGTATGGACATGATGGTGAGATGCTTGTGACCCTCACCTCCTACTTGACTGGAAGGAAGCATATCATATCTATTGGAGGAGCTCTCTCACAGGTTGATCATGGCGTGTCACAGGGATTGGTTATGGGCCCTCTACTCTTCCTGATCATGATCAGCTGAGCATGTTGGCTTGCGGTCTCATAGAGGTTTTGACGATGCCAAGCAGTGCTTTAAAATAAATAGGTACATCTTGAATGAGGGAAACACCCAGCAACTAGTCTGTAGACTTACTCCTGCTGTGGGAGCATGGAGCGAGCTGCAAAAGTGTGCTAATTCTCCAGAAGAAATCACCTCAGCAGGGCATCGTGAGTACTGAAGTTCTATGTTTGTTGAAGTGGACATCCTTACGGTGTTCATCTAGTACATACTATCTTGTCTGCCGCTTTTCAAGGACACCGAGGGCTGTCATATGCTGAGGGCTGATCAGGGTACGCGACTAGGTGCCACCCCGACTACTTGACACCCCGACTAGTTGTACCCTTTTAAAACCGTTTTTTAGGGGACAAGTAGACGTGAGCCATACCCGTCTAGTTGTATCCTTCCTGAGGAGGTGATAACTAGTCGGGGGGACACCCTGTCGTGAGGGTGCGAGGTGTCAAGTTGTCGTTTACGGTCGGGACTAGTTGACACCTCCGGTCTAGTAGGTGGGACAACTTGACGGCAATGGCATATTTTTACGATATGGTACAAGGTACTTGTACGAGGGTACAAGTAGTCGTCTACGGTCACGACAACCTATCCCCTCGACTCCACTCCACAAGAAATCACCATTCCGGCTGGCTCTTCATTTGGAAGTTGGGAAATGAAGCCAAACTATCAAGTTATGTACGACGCAATTTGAGTAAGTATGATTCTAATAGCTTCCATAGTTTAAATACAAGAAATAGACACAAACTTAGAATTCCGTTGTACAGTCACACTAAATCACAAAGAAACTGGCACTTCACATCTATCAAATTATATAACTCCACATCTGACCACTTGAAGGAACTCACATGCACACAATTTAAAAAAGTATTGAAAGCAGTGTTAATTGATGAATGTTTGTACACCGTACATGACTATTTTAGAATAGATTGGAATCGTTTTATGTGATTCATGTGTTATTTTATTGTTCTGATACTGACTGATCTTAGTATTTTTGTGTTTGTTTTGACTTACTTTAGTGTTAAAAAATTGACGAAGTCCATGTATTCATGTGAATATTTTATGACCAATAAAATTCTATTCTATTCTATTCTATTCTAATAATTCTACAACATCTCTGATCAATTTAGTAAAATAGATTTTGTTATGATGAGTAGTTTTAGTTAAACTATTACTCACCGATTGAATATTAAGATGTTCATTATTTACTGGTTCATTGCACAGCAACTGTGTGGCTACATTTTGAATGTAGCCTATGTTCAAGCCATGCGATAGAGCGTCGGATAACGATACCAATTTCACCCTGTAAACATAGATTAAAAACTGTTAGGAAGAGCAGTATGTATGGATACGGTAGACAGAAAACGTTCATTAAGAGATTTTGCTGCAGATGAAACTCCAGGTTGTTTTGAGAGGGTTTGAAACAAAAATGTCATTGTCTTGAAAAAGCGTTTCGTTATTCTGGAAAGACTACAAGAAGACAGTCAGCCAGAAATTGCACCTTTAGTTACAAACGGATATGGCTTGGAATCTGAACCAATTGTGAATGAAAATAAGTTTGTCTGTGTGAATGTTCAGTGTCTAAGAAATAAATTGAATTTTGTGTCTCTATTTGTTGACAATGTATGTGTCCTGATATTTTGTGTTTGGGTGAACATCATTTGATGCAGTCTGAAACCATCCACTAATCCTCTCTTTTTTTATCTGAGTCTGGCAGCTGTTTATGCTAGGACAAATCACAAAAATGGTGGTGTAATGTGTTTGAGGCCCAATTGAAGGAGCAGCTTGTGTTCCACTTCGTGAGAAATCACCTGTTTTATGATGTATGACTTCAGAAGTGGAAGGTCGATGAATACATATGTCTCAGAAATTGATTATAATAGCGATAAAGCGTTTGAGGAGAGGGATATTGTACATCTGGTCCTTGCTGATCTGAGCAAGGCTTTTGATTGAGTACCTTCTTGAGAGGCTTGCCAGGTGAGATGCTTGTACCCTCACCTCCTACTTGACTGGAAGGAAGCATATCATATCTATTGGAGGAGCTCTCTCACAGGTTGATCATGGCGTGTCACAGGGATTGGTTATGGGCCTCTTCCTGATCATGATCAGCTGAGCATGTTGGCTTGCGGTCTCATAGAGGTTTTGACAATGCCAAGCAGTACTTTAAAATAAATAGGTACATCTTGAATGAGGGAAACACCCAGCAACTAGTCTGTAGACTTGCTTCTGCTGTGGGAGCATGGAGCGAGCTGAAAAAGTGTGCTAATTCTCCAGAAGAAAGCACTTCGAGTGATCACCTCCTTTCCTATCTTTGCACTGCGCCTGTACAACAACCTGACTGTTAGTATTGAGTAAAAAGTAAATTCGTTGGCTTCTGCTGGTGGGGAGTCCCTTGCAAGAAGTCCTGAATATATAATTTAAGCCGTCAATGGGCCTTACGACTGTCATACTTCAGCCGTAACCGACACTTTAACGTGTCAATCCGATAACACGGGAGTGATCCGGTCAAAAACTTTTGGTAGTGAGCCGGTTTGAACGCGGGATAACTAGGCTGCAACGCAAGCTCTCTATCCACTAGAGTCGAGATCTGTCTGAGGAGAGATCAGTGAATAAATACTTTTTGCACAGGACAGTATAGTTAGACCTGCCACCTTACTTTTTTGACGTAATATATCCAGTTCACTCGTCATTGATGTAAAAGGAGGAGTTGAAGGAATTCCATATTTAGCACAGCAACTGTGTGGCTACATTTTGAATGTAGCCTATGTTCAAGCCATGCGATAGAGCGTCGGATAACGATACCAATTTCACCCTGTAAACATAGATTAAAAACTGTTAGGAAGAGCAGTATGTATGGATACGGTAGACAGAAAACGTTCATTAAGAGATTTTGCTGCAGATGAAACTCCAGGTTTGTTTTGAGAGGGTTTGAAACAAAAATGTCATTGTCTTGAAAGGCGTTTCGTTATTCTGGAAAAACTACAAGACAGTCAGCCAGAAATAATTGCACCTTTAGTTACAAACGGATATGGCTTGGAATCTGAACCAATTGTGAATGAAAATAAGTTTGTCTGTGTGAATGTTCAGTGTCTAAGAAATAAATTGAATTTTGTGTCTCTATTTGTTGACAATGTATGTGTCCTGATATTTTGTGTTTGGGTGAACATCATTTGATGCAGTCTGAAACCATCCACTAATCCTCTCTTTTTTTTATCTGAGTCTGGCAGCTGTTTATGCTAGGACAAATCACAAAAATGGTGGTGTAATGTGTTTGAGGCCCAATTGAAGGAGCAGCTTGTGTTCCACTTCGTGAGAAATCACCTGTTTTATGATGTATGACTTCAGAAGTAGAAAGTCGATGAATACAGATGTCTCAGAAATTGATTATAATAGCGATAAAGCGTTTGAGGAGAGGGATATTGTACATCTGGTCCTTGCTGATCTGAGCAAGGCTTTTGATTGAGTACCTTCTTGAGAAGCTTGCCAGGTGAGATGCTTGTACCCTCACCTCCTACTTGACTGAAAGGAAGCATATCATATCTATTGGAGGAGCTCTCTCACAGGTCGATCATGGCGTGTCACAGGGATCGGTTATGGGCCCTCTACTCTTCCTGATCATGATCAGCTGAGCATGTTGGCTTGCGGTCTCATAGAGGTTTTGACGATGCCAAGCAGTACTTTAAAATAAATAGGTACATCTTGAATGAGGGAAACACCCAGCAACTAGTCTGAAGACTTACTCCTGCAGTGGGAGCATGAAGCGAGCTGCAAAAGTGTGCTAATTCTCCAGAAGAAAGCACTTCGAGTGATCACCTCCTTTCCTATCTTTGCACTGCGCCTGTACAACAACCTGACTGTTAGTGTTGAATAAAAAGTAAATTCGTATGGCTTCTGCTGGTGGGGAGTCCCTTGCGGTAAGTTCCAAACTCGCCTGAATATATAATTTAAGCCGTCAATGGGCCTTACGAATGTCATACTTCAGCCGTAACCGACACTTTAACGTGTCAATCCGATAACACGGGAGTGATCCGGTCAAAAACTTTTGGTAGTGAGCCGGTTTGAACCCGGGATAACTAGGCTGCAACACAAGCACTCTATCCACTAGACCACGGATCACTTCACTGTTAAATACCTACGGCGTATTGCTTTTAGAAACAGAGTCGAGATCTGTCTGAGGAGAGATCAGTGCATAAATACTTTTTGCACAGGACAGTATAGTTAGACCTGCCACCTTACTTTTTTGACGTAATATATCCAGTTCACTCGTCATTGATGTAAAAGGGGGAGTTAAAGGAATTCCATATTTAGCACAGAAAAATAGGTAAGTTATTGTGAATTGAATTGAATAATTGCCTTTATAAAGGTAGGCTATTCAATTCAGAATACGGTACCTATTTTTCTGTTTTAAATATAGGATTCCTTCAACTTCCCCTTTTACAGAGATGAGTAGAGAATAAATTAGGTAATGCCCTAAAGCAAACTTTTCAAGGGATGGGATCTTAGTAATAGATATTGTACAAAATCTAATGACGTTTTGAGTAAACAGAAATTAAAATATACCGTACCTTGAGGGTTTCTACAAAAATCTCAATTTTATACAAAAAATGTTTGTAGTTTTTCTGTTTTTGTGTGGATGAATTTCACTTCATTTAGTCTAACATACTATTTTATAAGATTGCACCATTTTAAAATCTATTATAGCCATAAAAAATAAATATCGAAAAAATTGCTTTCCGCCACGTTTATTCAGCTAATCCTTTGAAATCGACAACAATGTGATACATGGTTAAACTCATCTATAGCATTATTACAGTACCTACAATATCTGTAATATTATTAATTAGTGATGTTGATCTCCACATCATAAATACTAGTTTACAAATCAAAATATAATTTTTCGAATGAATTCAAACCCCTCGATCAACATCATGAAGAAAAAATCCCTTTGTACTAGTTTTGTTTTACAATGCAAATAGTTGCTTTCTTTTTAAAGAGAAAAAATAATTCGGAGTTAAATGAAACTGCATTACTTACATAATGTGGTATATTTTTTTAAATATTTTAACATTGTTCTACAAAACAAAAGGATTTACAGCTATATATATATATATATATATATATATATATATATATATATAAGCTTTGTTAGAGATCGTTTTACAAAGCTATCTCTAGATGACATACCGTATCCTGCCCAAAAGTTGACAACGATGTAGGCCTATTTATTATTTTAGTACCTATTTAATATAATAGTACTAGCCGTCAGGCTCCCTTCGCTCGCCATATCCGTCTAGCCAGATCCGTCTGGACCCCCCAAGAATGAGATCAGCAGGATCGCTTTGCTGGCCTGGATTTTTCATTTGAGCTTTTTTATCATAATATGTTAGGACGATCCGGTCGGGAGTCCAGACTAAACGGCTGGCTAAACGGATATGACGAGTGAAGCGAGCCTAACGGCCAGTAATATAATATTCCCAGGAATGGCTCTGATTGAAGTAGCAGTGCCCAATCAATTTTTCCGCGATAAATGCATTTCAATCTTCAACTTGGTGCCAACCTAACAAAGTCAACTCAACTTAATGCCAACCTGACAAAATTATTCATTTAGTTATAGTGCGGTCCACGTTATAATGACAGTATTTGATCAACTTTGGTTTTGCTATCCTAGTTTATCATTCGACAAAGCCGGTGGTACTATCCTTTTATAGGTCCACAACGATGTCAATTATGTTTTTGACAGTGTAGAAATATAATCAATTAATGCAGAGAATCGGTATCGCTATTCTTCTATCTTTATCCACTGCCATTATAACGTGGACCGCACTATACCAGTTAACAACTGTTTCGAAGAGGTACTCTCTCTAGATAATAGTTCTATATTAACATATGGTATGGACATTTTTCAATTATAATTATGAGAATAAGAAGAATATACATGCTAAAAGACAAACTTTAAACCCTTAAAAACCACCCTTAGAGTTAGAATATTGCCAAAAGATTTCATAGTGTGCCTCTAAGGGCCAACTGAACATACCTACCAAATTTGAACGTTTTTGGTCCGGTAGATTTTTAGTTCTGCGAGTGAGTCAGCCAGTCAGTCAGTCAGTGAGTGAGTGCCATTTCGCTTTCATATATATATATATATATATATATATAGATTTAATGTAATACTGGATCAAGATTCAACTGTCAGCTGGATAAATTTCTTTACTTAAAATGCATAATTCATCAAAGCATTTGAACCTATTTTTTAAACAATTTTACTTGCTTTTTTTAAATCATGTTGACCATCAATTAAGGCTAGTTATGCAATATTTTTATATAGGGGTAGACAGACTAGGACGGTTTGTTTTTTAATTTCATCTGAATACCAACTTATTTAATTAAGTGAGTTAGGGCTATTACACTCTTATAAGTTACAGACTACATAAATTATATCTTTGCCTCACGGTTTAACATTATTTCACTTCAAATTAATAATACTGGGACCAGCAAGAAGAGAAAGGAAATGTTGATACACATCTAAATTTATTTTATTATCTTTCGATTGAAAAATATCATTTTACTATAATCAAATTAGCATTTCAATCTACTGGTTCACTCATGTCTATTTTTATAATTGCACTTCGTTTTCATAAAGCAGAATTCTTTTCAATAGTAAGTAAGTCCTCCCACCAACCAAGCTCCTTAGCAAACAATTCAATGTTACCTGTTATATCCCCGTTCAGAACTAAATCATTATCACGCATGCCAAACGATCCGACCGTTTCACGATTGATCAGCAATCGTGTAACATTTGACGGCACCATATCAGCCAACCCTGCAAAGGGATAAACTTGGAGGGAAGTTCCAATCACAATAAGAAAATCGGCTAGGAACGGGTCGTTCATACTCAGTTCCATGTAGCGTTCCGGCAACTGTTCTCCGAAGAACACAATATCGGGTTTGACTAGATTTCTACAAGACACACACTCGGGTATCTCGTTGTTCATGATTTGTTGTTTGACTAACTGTCCATCTACCTGTCGTTTGCATTTTGTACAAGAGGCAGTCACAAATGAGCCATGTGCTTCAACTAGATACTCGTCACTTACTCCGGCCAACCTTTCCAATCCATCTATATTCTGAGTGAAAACACGAAGAAGTTTCTTTTTATTCTCCAACAATTTAACAAAATAGTGTCCGATATTGGGCACATATTTTGCACCGGGATACAGTTCTTGGGCGAGTGTGAGGAAAGGTTTGGGGTTCTCATGGAAGTAGGACAGATCGAATATGGCCTCCGGATAGGGT
The DNA here is from genome assembly GCF_014356525.2 of Nilaparvata lugens. Taxonomy (NCBI): domain Eukaryota; kingdom Metazoa; phylum Arthropoda; class Insecta; order Hemiptera; family Delphacidae; genus Nilaparvata; species Nilaparvata lugens. The sequence goes on from NC_052507.1 coordinate 60,009,416, forward strand.
AAGTTGTACTTTTCTAGGTTGCTGTAGAGACCTGAGCCTGGGGAACGAAAATCTGGTATTCCGCTGGCTGTACTGAGTCCTGCCCCAGTCAGAACCAGAACTCGACTGTTCGAGTTTTTCAGCTGATTGGCAGCAGTTTGTAAACTGTTAGTTTTCGTGGAGGAATGTCTGATGACATTATGTAGTTGAAGTAATGCTCTGAAAGAAAAAAGATTTCATGTATGTAAATAATATCAGTCCTCTTACTGCTGGTACTGTAGGCCTAATGCACATATATCTAATTATAATACCTTTACAATTAGAGAGCTCAAATGCCCTGAAATGAATGAAAATAATTACAATGTATAAACATAATACATAAGTTTTCTCACTATAATATTTTATAATTAACCTTAGGTGAAAATCACAAGCATTTCTTACTAATTTCAATAAAATTGATTGCATAAGGAGCGACAAAAGGGGATTTTGGATGGGTCAGACTACAGTAACTATACAGTATAACCAGTAACATAGTCAGACTATCTGAGGGGTCCAGGATTGAATAGAGCAGGCTTCAATCTGGGAGTCTTTCCTAATTGAAATCACAGAAATAAGTGTGACCAGAGTGGACCCACCCTGGGCTTATTAGTATTTTCAGGGGGGCCTTCTCGGCTTTCTGACATCCCGGTTTTGTTGCAATTGGATTGAATTATTGATCAATCATTTTACCTTACATTTAATGGAATTTGATGATAAACAAATATCTCTGTTTATATTAAATGATCAACTGTCGAGCCAGTCCGCATACAAATATTTAACATTAATTCAACATTATTCTATACAAAAGAGTTTGCATAGTTAATATTAATTTATGCATTGATATTTAAATTTCTCAATAAAGGTGTTACATACCCTTTTAGCTTTCCTGTAGTAAATATTATTGGCTGAACTCCAAATTGAATTTGAGGTTTGATAAAAGCAATAGATTTATTCATTTAGACAGTTGAATAGTTATTTGTTTCGTGTTTTCACAAACATAACCTCACTCATCCGCTGAATCGATATCGATATAAATACTATCGAGCATCAAAATACGCGATTATCGATATTGTTTGTTCGATAGTATCGATTTTCTATTATTATTGATATATTTATATTCACAGAGAAAGAAATTCCTTCTACTTTTGTGATATAATATCATGTAGTTATTTATTTATATTTATAGCATAAAAGATTCTAGTCCGTATTTATTTAATTAATTTTGTGCAATAATACTTCATGAAATTATTATGAGTATAACATTAGGATACCAGAGAGGTATATCAATAATTAGTTTTTGGGAGCGGGTTGGCCGCGCTGATAATCTATCGCGCTTATTCAAGTTGAGAATCATGCGCCTGGTACTCCCGTTGGAAGGGTGACGACCAGCCTGACCACTTGAGCCAACTCCTCTGAATATGATTCATGAGTTGTGAAATCGCTTCCCGGTGGTTCATAACAACTCACCTAAAACTGAAGGTCCATTCATCTCTAATTGTAATCCGCCTCATTACCCACGCACAAGCCTCTAGAGCTCATGTGGGCATCACCCTTAGAAAAAAGAGATAGTAGTGGGTGAATATAAATCGAGTTGGACACCAGTAAAACGTACACCAATGGTGTCCCATCGGTGTGTCCGAGTTTGAGATATGATAATAGAATAGGATGACTTTTTACGAGTATTTGATGACGTGTCGAAGTGTGGACAGCAGGCTAATGTTCACTTGACCACGAGTGGGACTCCAGTCAGGCACTGGAATAACCTGGTGTCCGATAATCAAAATCAGGTGTCCCTAGTGTAATCAATGAGAAGTAATGTCCCGTGACTCGCTTGGACACTACTTGCTGGTGTCCCAGCCTGAATCCTGGTTTCCCAATGCTTGATAAATAACTTATAAATAATAAAAAAACATAGAACAGGTTCAGGTGGAGGGTGAGAGACTCCTTGCTGTAGCTAAAGGCTGGTTCAGAGAAAATATATAGGCTTCAATTGAACGAAGACAAGACACAAAGCCTAATATGTACATTGAAAAATACTAGTCCTGTAAGTACATGCTCAGTTAAATTACTTGGATTCTGGATAGATACCAAGCTGACATGGAACGAGCATATATCACAGTTGTGTCACAAGCTTTCCAGAGTCACTTACCTTCTGAGAAAATTGAAGACATCTGTCCCATCAGACTATTTGGTTACCGCCTATCATTCCCTATTCCATAGTCATGGAATTCCACTGTGGGGTCATGCGGCAGGGACTAGAAGAACATTGCTGCTGCAAAAGAAGGCAGTTAGGATTTTGTCCTCTGTGGGAAGAATTGAGCACTGCAGACCACTCGGCTCTTGACATATTGACAGTCTACAGTCAGTATGTATTTGACTCCCTTGTACATGTGAAGGAAAACATTGGAAGGTACGAGCAAAGATGTCCCACTCATCATCACCACACCAGATCAGCAAGGAGCCTTGACATCCCAAGATGTAGACTTTCAAGGACTCAGGGATCATTTCCAATGTTGGCGCTGAAGCTCTTCAATCTTCTGCCTGAGGAGATAAGAAGGCTGGGTCTTCTGACTTCAAGAGAATGATGAGATGGAGGCTGGCATCCAAGCCACTATACTCTGTGGAAGAATTCATACATGATGAGGGGACTGAGGCCGTCCACTGATCAAAAATAAGGCTCAAGGAACATTGACACAGCCTATCCAGCGACAAATGGTCAACGGCAACGTAGCGGTAATACGGTAATAAGGTAATTTCATATTTTTGGCTTTGAGACCGTACTTGAACAAACATATTTAAACATTGAATTACCTCAATTAATTCATTGCAAGGATGCATTAAAGTATTCCGCTTAACTAATTCACAATCAAAGTAGGATCAAACCAGCGAATCAAACCTTACTCACTACTGTCAAAAAATTCACTACAATATTGTCACCACACCAAAGATTGTAACTATGGTTGCATCAGTCGACTATATTCATGATAATTACCTATAGATCTATTACATTATAGTAACTATAAAAAATTATAAATTTAAGACTTTGGCAAAACCAACAAGTACACCTATTAATAAGGTTTTATATAAAATAATCTGGAGGGTACAATAGTTTTTAATAAAAAAATTTGATAGGGTTACTTTAATGCTTAGTTGCAGATAATTACTAATACTCTTATATTATATTTTATATCTAACACAACTATATATTTTCGGCGATAATGCCAGAGTCAAGTGTCCTTTCAAAAAAATCTAGGTACCGTAGATAAAGCTATTCACCAAAAGAGATTAATAATTGTCGATTTACAATTTTAATTTATTTCTTTTAAAATAGATGCCTATTCTTGATGGACGTTAAGGAGAAATGTAATACAACATCAGTAAATAACAATACCGTACGGTACGAAAGTTTTAAAATATTGTGGATTCAGGTGGTCAGGTATTATTGTTTTTAGGTGGATTCTTTCAATAGATTGATCTGATCCTTCAATGTTCTTATAGTGTATTGAGCTTGACTGAAATTTTCATTCAGCTTATTCATTTCAAACTCCATTTGGTTCTGGAGCTGTAACAATGAAATTCCCGATTAATTGATTCTCTTCTTACAAAATTATGAAAAGAAGAAGAGCAATGTTTAGTAAATAAAGCAAAAATATTGTAAATAATGATTGTATACTAATAATTTTTACTATTCATATGTAGTTACATTTTTCATTATAATATGAGATAGAAACAGTTATAGTATAGGCTAAAGAGTGTTTCAGAAGTAGTGTCGAACATTTTAGGGTATTGTTCCTGGATGATTACAAATGTCGTATTTTAAGTGTCCAAAACTCAGCGGTTATCCCTATAGCTGCCATTTTGTTTTTTTTTTCACTCAAGAGTTTTTATCTCAAGAACAAAATGATGTATTGATCTGAAATTTGGCATGAATATTTATGCTATAAAGACTCAACTTTAAAAAATAAAATAAAAACTCTTCGATGTGTATTTTCAAAATGGCGGCCATTTTCAATTTTTGATTGCAAATTTCACGAAAATTGTTCACTTTACAGAAAATTTACAAGAGACAAAAACGTTAGCAAATTTTATCAAGATTTCAAGGATACCTCATTTATTAAGTTTGGTCAAAGAATAACAGAGAAATTTTTAAATATCGTATTGCATGCATGACCACTTTTCACAATTTAAACATCAATATTACATTTTTAATTCCAATTGTATTTAAGATGAAGCTTTGAAACTCGGTATGGCTCCATATGGCCATCCAGCTGATTTTACAATGTTTTTCATATGATCTTTTCTGTTCAAGATCATGCATGCTGTACGAAAATAATTGATTTCTCTGTTATTCTCTGACTAATCTTAATAAATGAAGTATCCTTGAAATTTTTATAAAATTTGCTAACTTTTTGTCTCTTGTAAATTTTCTGTAAAGTGAACAATTTTCGTGAAATTTGCAATCAAAAATTAAAAATGGCCGCCATTTTAAAAATTCACATCAAAGAGTTTTTATTTTATTTTTTAAAGTTGAGACTTTATAGCATAAAAATATTCATGCCAAATTTCAGATCAATACAACATTTCATTCTCGAGATGAAAATTTCTAGGTGAAAAAAAAACAAAATGGCAGCTATAAGGATAACCACTGAGTTTTGGACACGTCAAATACGTCATTTGTAGTTTCCTATCATCCAGGAACTATATTCTAAAATGTTCGACACTACTTCTGAAACACTCTGTATAGGACACAATATTAGCGTGAATAATATTTTGCACTACTCATAATCTACTTATAATGAATATTGACGAATAAAATGCAATAATTGATTATTTCAAACAAGAATGAACAGTCAATATTACATGAGATATACCGGTATTAGATATCGTCTATATAAGGCAGAGAATCGGTAACGCTGTTCTCCAATCTTTTTCTCCACTGCCATTATAACGTGGACTTCACTATCCATTAGTGTAATAGATCAATAAGATTTATTTGCCATTCAATCAGTAATTATATTTAAAATATAATAGATAGGTACTAAACTATACGTAATGCATAATTTTGTAAGTATGTAGTAATACTGTACATAAATTTATATAAAAAGGCTCTACTTGCATAAGTGATATAATAATGGGTATTGTTTTTTCTCTTTTGACAAATTAATGGCATTTAAATTAAAACTAGTCAAGTAATTTGTTTAATGTAAATTTAATCGTGATTTGGCATTATTTAATGAAAAATAGTAGACCACTTACTGCATCTCTTTCTTTTGAAGCTGCACTTGCCACAGCTCTAGTGGAAGCCAGTTCTTTCTCCAGAGCTGAAATGCGTTCCAAAAATCGTTGCTTGCTATTTTCATTGCTCTCCTTCAGATTAGCGCAGATCCTAGCTGACTCCTCCCTCAAAGTTGTCAGCTGAGCAGAAAGCTGCGTCACTTCATGCACTTTCTCCTCGTACAGCCACTCATTTTGTTGAGTCAACTCCTCAAATCTCAGGAGAACCGCTCTGAAATAATAAAATATTTTTTCAAGATGACGATTTATTGAGCTCCATTTTGAACTGCGATTTGAACAATACACACATGTTTTTTCAATTCTTATTTATTAACACAAGGAGGTGCTATTTTACCGTATTCCAATCATACATTACTGAAATGAAAAAGTGAGTCAATTTTGTGGTCCAACGAACTTGACCTGTAAAAAGGTTCAAAGAATACGTTTTAAAAAATAGTTTTTTAAAATTTCAAGCTCTTCTTCTCATTTGCTCAAGCTCTTGAAGCAATTTCAATCAATTCTTTCTAAAGTTATCGTAGAACATACAAACTGACGGACAACGACTTTGGCCTTAGGTAAGTCAAAAGAGAGAACTCGCTAAAGGTCGTTCAATAATCAGATAAAGAAATGCACAAATAGTTGAGATCAAATTCTACAGTCCAACTCACTTGTATTCTAGATTTTCATTTTGAAGTTCCTGAAGTTTCGCTTCCTTCTTCGTTAACTCCTCCAAGAGCGCATCTCTTTCCTCTTTAGTTATATTTGATGAATTGTTTTGGTAAGCAATCTGAAATTAAAAGAAAATGTTTTTGTAAGCTTAATGCAAACTATAGAGAGTGGATGATGTCAATAATTTATGCTTATTTCAATATTGAAAACACCCAACTCTAGTTTGATGGTTCGAATTAATTTATTGCTCAAACAATCATTAGTTTCAATTCTAACTCATTATGAGTGATCTGCATAAGCAAAAAATAGAAATTTGGCCTCGAAAAGGTGCACCTCAACTATTTGAGAATATTGAAATTTATAGAACATCATGTCAATAATAATTTCAATTATTATACGGTAAGTTCAATAAAGTCCAATTGAACAATGCATCATGATTTGATCAATCTTGCCTGCTATAGTAAAAGTATACCGTAAGAATACGAAGATTCTAAACAGTAATATGATTGACAAATATATAAATGAGCATTGGCTACGCAAAGTATCATGACGTGACATCATATTATACGGTATAATTTTAGAAATTATTTGATTTTCAAAATCCAATGTTATTTACTTCTTACACTCATATTTGTACACGACTATAAATTTACCTGCATACAATTAAACTCTCTTGAACAGCACCGTCCAAAAACCTAAGTATTAGTAGCCTTTCAAGTCCAACTGGCCTAAATGAATTAGTACTCACTATGTCACGGGCTTCATTCAATTCCCTGGTCAATTCTTCAATGTTCTCCTGGTATAAGGTCATTTTCAGTTCAGCATTCCTCAATTTCTCAGGCAACGGTAGCAGTTCAGCAATTTTTTCCTGAATTTGACTCTAGTGAAATGATAAAATTCAAATTTTACAAACTTTATTCAAATAGGCTACATGAGATTGACAAAAATGAGGAAAAATTCATTTTAAAGGTTCTAAGAATGAGGGGAAGAAACGCAATTTTAACTCATTAATTTTGAAAATGTTCATTGTTCATTTTACTGGACAAATCATATAATACTGCAAACCGTTTTCTTCTCCGTGCTGGAAACAGTCTTAATGTCGTAATAACATTGTGATGTAATATGTAGGCTAATTCTAATTATTGAAATTTTAACAATAACTTGGAATGCTAAATTTTAACAATAGAGCAATAATATCATTTATTTCCATCTTTGATGTTATAAATTGTAACTTGCAAGTCTCCACCTTGAAATCGGTATTTTTTGAGTGTCTATATTTAATAAAATGGTTAATTAAGATCGTATTTCCTCTTGAAGCAAAAAAAATTGAATCAATATTGTAAAGGAATCTACCTTATACTGCTGGAGTTCTGTTAACAATTGCTCCTTGATTTCACGGCTTTGTATATTGAGTTTTTCCACGTATCTCTTCTGTTCCTCCATATCTTGTTGGGCTTTAAGGTACTATAAATTGAAAAAATTACTACTATAAAATGTAAATTAAGAGGAAATGCAAGTCTGTGTAAACTTCAAGATTATTTCAAAAAATCTGACAAGTTAAAATCTTGAAAATGCTAGAAAATAAAATGCACTTCAACTTGAACTTTTAGTCGATAATCCAAATTTAATTCAATAGAACCTTGGATTAATAACAAATCTTGATAACAAATAACAGCTTCTGAGTAGGCTATTTCATTAACAGTTTGAAATGAAATTCATAGATAATATATTACTTTCGACATAATAGATGTACAAAATGGATATAAATTAAAATAGAATAACAAATTATACTATAATATATATTTATTACTCAAGGATAATCGTCTGAAATATGGAACCTTGAAAAAGAATTATTGTGATAGGATGTGATCCTTCAATAAACGACATACAATTTCTTAAATGAAAATTTTTAAAATTTAACAGTAATTGTAGAATTGAACTTCAACAAAACCACGGAGAAAATTATTGATTCACAGTAAATCACATCAAACAAGTCAGCCTATTCTAATGAGAAGACTCAATTTCAAAACTCCATTAACTATAGTTACTAATCTTAAACGGTGACCTACAACATAACCACTATCAAAATTATTGTATTATCATAAATTTTCCTCAAATCCTCGCATAGGGAAATGCTGGAGCAGTATTCAATTTTGAAACACCTTATTTGTAGAGATTTTCATCTCAATATTTCGAACGGTAGCCTCGCATTTCATATAAATACAGCTTGAGTTATTGACCTTCAATATCCTATTATCATTTAACTTCCTATTATCATTATAATGGATTACTGGTATAAAAATAGGTAATATGCATTTTAATCACCTTATTCCTGTAGCTTTCAATCTCAGTGTCTCGATCTTCAACAAATATTTGTAGCGCTTCCAATTCCTGCTGAACCTCCTTCCAATTCTGTATGGCCATTTCCGACTGATGCTTCATGTCTAAATACTTTGCTTGGTCAGCCATTTCCTTAAACCGATTAAAGAAATCACGAAACATATAAGGATATAAAATAAATTAATGATACAGTAGAAATGTTGCGTTGGTCATGCTACAAAATACGAGTAGATTGTATTATTTGGATTTCGAGTAAAATTCACTGAAAATTGAAATGTGATTTTCTTTAGTATCAGAGAATTCAATTTCAGGGCTTCTGTTATTACTCAACGGCTGTTTTAAGTCATGTGGGACCGACAAGCTATAACTTGTCCAAACGAAACTCTTGAGTAGCCTGAGTAAAAATAGCTTTGCTGGTCTGATACGAAACTCAAGTTTCAAGTCAGTTGTAGCTGGTTTTAACTCAACCTACACCTTGATTTTTGTGTCAATGAAACTATTTAAGGAGTTTGATATACAATTAGACTTTGACATACATTTAGACTTTGATATACATTCAGACTTTGATATACATTCAGACTTTGATATACATTTAGTCTTTGATATACATTTAGACTTTGATGTACATTTAGACTTGATATACAATGTATTGTGCATGCGAAGGTGTTTGCTACACCAGTTAGGAGTGTTTTTTTATATTTTGTACAATGTATGTTGATTGGTCGAATAAATATTATTATATAATTAGTTTTTTTACTGCAAATTCTACCTGTCTTCGGTCGGCATCAACCATGTTCAACCGGTCAACAAGATCCTCAACTCTGGCCTCAGCCAGATAGCATCGCTCATTTATTTGCTCGATAATCTTGTCCCTCGCCTGCAGCTCAGTCCTCAGATGAGAGGTTTCTTTAACCTTCTCCTTTAACTCACAATCCAATCGGCAGTATTGTTCGTTCAGATCTCTCAACTGGTTTTCTAACTGCTGGGTACAAGGATTTGTTTCGAAGCCCACTTTCTGGTGTTGGAGAGCCAACTATTTGAAGCAAAAATTAATTTCAGATTTATTTCAAGTTCAACGTAATGTTCTAATGTTTAGTATAATTATTCAGGTAATGGTTTTCATACAGAAGCTAGATTTTCAGGGTTTCAGAGGCTAAATTCAGAAGCTCTTATTTCTAGTAGACATCAAACAGAAACTAAATACTAGAATCCTTACTTAAATTTTATTCTCAATAAATTCCTAATCACTTTTGAGTGATGAAGATTTTGTCTGATTTCAGACTGCTGTGTCGTAATGTAAGTGATTACGTTCAAAAGTGATTACGGTATTAACAAGTAACTTAGTTCGTAATGAAAAGAAACATTGAAGAGTATTACTCAATTCTTAATCAATTATTACTTCTAGATTCGAAACAATCTATTATGATTATTTTTAGAGAAAATCTTTCTACACACACTTCTTTCTGGCGAGGTGGTTGATGAGCGAAAGCGCACTGCAGCAGTTGCTGCTGACTTTTCAAATTTTTGCGCTGAGTTTGCACATTTGTGACTTCGTTCTTGATATTGGCCACCACACACTCCATCACCTCGATTTGCTTCTCCTAAAATAGAAAGTTTTAGATAGAATCCTGAGATATTTTTAGAAATCTATAAATTTAGATTATCACTTATTGTCAGGTCTGATGATGTTTGTTTACCAGTGCGGTATTTTCTTCATTTTAACATTCATTTCAATTCAATTTGAAGAGAACAGTCTATATCTCTCTCAATACATGTCATCCTATTTATTGACTAATACATTCTTTATTAGTTTCTAACCAATTGTTTCATCCTTCTAAATTCAAAATTTTTGTTTTTTCATTTCGGACATAAAATTGAACTCGAATAATTCTTAGAAGTGAAAATTCACTTATCTTTTGGAACTTTTACTATTTGTACAAAGTGCGCCAGAGAAACTTACTTATTTGAAAGGTCGATAAAAACCAAAGTACTCAAGATATTGTTTCAATTTTTTTTAAATCTTTTTTTTATAAGAGAAAACATTATTTCAATTTTTTTCCATGCAGTCTTGGAAATGAGATCAGACCAATGGCGACCCCCATCGTGCATACACTGATGAAGTCGATTTTTGAAACTTCGTTGCAGTATATCAATATGTATGTTGGTGATGGTGTCGCGAATGTTGTTCTTGAGGTGTGCTATAGTCCGTGGTCGATCGACATAAGCCAGATATTTCAAATAACCCCATAGAAAAATCGCATTGACGAATCACATGCGAAAATGAGCCTTGCCACTAAAAAAATGACAGCGTCTTCAGGCAGGCTGTCAATCAGCATATCACATGCATTTTGACGGCAACAAAATCGCGTTCAGTCAATTCTTGAACAACAGCCAATTTATAGGGATGAAGTTGAAATGGAAAATTCGTCGAACAGTGGAGTCAGAAATTGCCATAACAGCTGCGTGTTTGCGAGCCGAACGCCTTGGAGGACGCACAGCTGGTTGCCTCACTCTTTCGATATTTTCTGGAGTTCTGATGGTTCGTTGAAATCCATTTCTGGGTTTAGGGACACTTCCACACTCCTGAAATGAGTTAACCCACGACAGAATCGAATTATGACCAGAAAAGAGTCTGTGTGGAGGTATTTCAAATCGAGCGCGGAAGGTGATCGACCATTAGAAAAGAAGCTCTCAACTGCGAAGGCCCGCTGCTCTCTAGACCAGAGCATGATGGCTAATTTACTTGAGAACTTCCCCCCAATTCAAAGTACGGGATTTTTTTTTCAAATAAGTAAGTTTCTCTGGCGCACCTTATAAATAAAATTAGGGAGTAGAGCAGTGAGCCGTTTGGGCTAGGCCTATTCCTCTTGCCCAGTCATATCTAGATTACGATTTTCAATATTGCATTGATGACTAGCAGGTAACCCGTGCTCCGCAAGAATCTAACAAAAAATTGAAAAACTTAAATCTTGAAAAGTTTAAAATAGGCCTATAACCATCCTTGGTAAATTAAGAATCGATATACGCAAAATGTCAAGTAAACCAGTCCAGTAGTTCAGACGTGATGTTGCGTTATTCGTGAATTTCCTATCCCCTACATGTATAAGCCGATTCCTCCCTTTATTCTCTTATAGAATATGCAATATACACTGTCAGAAAAGATACCTCTTTACACAATTCCCATTTACTACTCATATAGAATGTCTATATCTCAGTATGCATCCGGTATGCTCATTCGATTCATCTAATAATATCTGCCAAACATAGATACAATTATTTAAATCGTATACATTTTTATTAATTTACATGGATGGCTGGATCTATATTCAAATTCATTTCCACAAAGTAGGTACATACATCTAACTATAAAACACAAATGCAATTCACCACAATCAATTCAAATAAATAACATTCCTTACTAAAAAATAATAAATTGAACAAAAATAGCATTAATACTTCTATTCCTAACTAGTAAGAGTTGTTATAATGCAATCAAACTGAATGGATTGAGGATTATCATTACATTATTATTCAACACTTCAAATAGCTTTTATTAAATATTAAAACTTACAAGCTGCTTATCTGGAGTGACATCTCCGTTGGCATTCGGAACAGAGCATGTATCAGACTCTGATATAGCTCCTGATATTTTTTGGCACAGTTTTTTCTTACAAATCACAGGACCACGGGTCTGAAACATGAATAAATGCTAACCTAGTGAACATAGAAAATTTAGATTTTTTATCTGTACATTGATATGAGACAAGAGCACGATTGATAAAAGTAAAAAATGTCATTTTAATTATAAGTTGGTATTTGATTTTAAAGGGTACTAAAGGATTTCTACCTGCGTATTGATAAAGAAAATAAATACAATTGAATTTTGACATTATTTGATCTTTTCTTCTACTAGATTATCAACCTCTTACAGAAAGAGTTATTTCTTCTTACTTGAGTAGCAAGAAGCTTTTTCTGGAGTTTGGCATTCTCTTTGGACATCTGTAACATTTTGTGCTGCAGCTCATTAATTTGTGCTTGCAAAGCTTCCATTGTTCCACTGCTTTGAGGTTGTCCTGATGGGCAACTAGAAATAAGGAAGAGAACTTATGCTGATAATTTGGAGATCTTTATAAAGAATGAGTAGAAAGACTATATTCATTTGATAAAAATGGTAAAGGTTTCAAATGCTATGTTCGCTGAACTACGATTATTAAAATTAAGTTACTAAACAGTAATAAATTCAAATTTAAACTTTACAAGTAGAGCCACTTTAAGTATACACAGTAGAGCGACCTTGGGTCATTTTTGTACTTTTAATTCATATCATTATTTTTATTTTGTTGATTTCTTACTTGAAAGAGGCTTCTTTTAACAAATTACAAAGGTCCCATAGGTTACATTGAGCCAACTTTGGATCAAGTCCTGGTCTTGAACTTCCACCTTCAAGATATTTTTGATTTTGAGACTGCAAAAAGGTATAGTTCATCATTATAAATCAGTATAGAATCTGAAGGAAAGTTCTATTAAACTCTAGTAATAGTATTATTTGATTGAGTTGATGAATCATCCAACAGAAAAGTTGTTGAAATATCAATTTTACTGTATGACTGGAAATATTATGATTAATTTAATTTTTAGTAGGCTACCTATAATACCGTCATGTATTTATATTTCCATTGTACATTGCATATTTGTTTTGGAATAAAACAAATATGGCTAAATTAACAATAATGGCTAATAGAACTTGATTTTATTTTATTATGATCTGTATGTATTCGCCTTCAGACCCAATTTAATTCCGTTTATCTGCATTCATTATTCCCAAAATACAATATTTACAACATAGATTATAAAGAAAATCTACATTAAGAAAAAAGTGGGGTTCTGGTTGAGTAACCATATTACTGGAGTTGAAACATGATATTGTGAAAAACAAAATGAAATTTGGATTCAATAAGATTGAGAGTGATTCTTTAAATAAATTATTTTAGATAAGCATAATGGTATCAATGAAAGGAGAATAAACCTTGGCAAAATTATGCAGTTACAGTCTGGGTGTGCAAATAATATCAATAATGGGAAATTACCAAATAATCATCCTTTTTGGGTTTTGAGCCGTCTTTTTCTGGGACTTCTCGCGTTGGAATCTGGAAAATGAGTTTTTATTAGTTTTCAAAGGCGCCTCATGTTTTTATCACATTTTGAGTTGTTTCATGTAACTTAGGCTTTATGACAATTGAGTTATATTCAACTTTCGATTTCATGTTCATGAATAATATCATGTCATTGTAATATTACATTTCAAATATTCTAAAATTATAAGTAGGCTAACGATTTCTTACATAATTCTTATTGTTATAGGCCTATCAATATTATTGGAATATAATGTTGTACTAATTATTTCCCAAAGTGATATGAGTTGAAAGGTTATATTGTAGAAAACCGTTATCCAAATGTTATACAAGTTGTATTAAATGAATGAAAAAATAAATAGATGAATACATAAATGAATAAATACATTACTCAAGAATTATTGATAGATGAATTATTGTCGTGGGAATCAGTTATCCAAATTTTCTTTCGAAATTACCTTGTACTAGGATTTATTCAGAGTTGTGTAGTCTACATGATTGATCACGTTCTCAATGAAGGATTTTAGCAATAACGTATAGGAAAGTGTATAGTGAGATAGTACTGACATTTTTTAATTTTTATCATACATAATTACCGAGAATTCGTCTTTCTTTGGTTGCCCGTCACAGACAATTATTTTGGGCACATCATCCTCATGCCTCCTCCCACACACGACCACTCTTGGAAGATTTTCTTGCAGATCATGTAGAATTTTCTTGTTTTGACTGATGCTATCTGCCTGGGAAATATAAAAACATTTTCAAGTGAATTCTCATTTGAAATAAAATGTATTGGGCCTACATGAATTCATGAACGTATTATTTTGTATTTAGAATAATAAGTCTACTCAAACCATTTCTCAATTTTCCCAAAGGTAGGGTACTATTCTCCTCAAATCAAAGACTGAAACTACTAATCCTATTAAAGCAATAAAAACGTCATAATAGTATTAACTTACTACTTACTAGCATGTACAAAATACTACATATATTTGCGCTAGCAATGAGTTGATTATGTTTTAAACAGTAAACATTCAATGAATGCTATCATTCAAAAAATTTCTACGACACCGGGTGTCAAAACTCCCAGATCTTATCCAATAAGAGCCACAAACTCCACCAATGTGACAAGTGGTTCTTAATTAACTTATAGGTTTGCATATTTTGTTCAGTTCATTCCTATTTGTATCTATTCAAATATTTTTCAGACTAAAACTCCATAAATAGTCTTTCCTTCAATATCATAATTATATTATGATTGTAGTATTGTGTACAATAAATGACTTGAATTTATTATAGATACGGTATAGTTAACGACTGCAAGAGATATGAATGTGGAACAGAATAGTGGTGAAACTATGATAGCGCCAGAAGTGTCTCAAACACAATAGTAGGTACTACATGAGCTTTTTGAAAGTGATTTGAAAACAAAAATGTTAAAACAACAGAACTGAAAGTTGTCCACCTTATCATTCTACCTCCATTTAGAGAGGCTTTTGTTTAAGCCGAATGTAAATCTGTATACAGTATATAAAAATAAATGTCTATTTATGTGTTTGTTTGTTCCCTATAGACTTGAAAACTACTTGACATAACGGCATCAAACATTGGGAATATTTTGTGTGAATATTGGGGATGGTTTATGAACAGAAATTTTAAAAGGGAGGCTAATAATAATTATTTATTGATCCATTTTACAGACCTATATTTTCAAAATTGTCGGCCGAGCGGCTACCGAAGAACGGAAAGATGATCATGATTCAAGATCATATTGTGATAATATGATTTAGCATCTAAAGTTACCAGCTGTAATAAACACGTCACCCTGTGATGAATTGGTATCCTATCCTGTGTATCCTATGGTATTAAAACGATAGTTTGGAGTTGAAGTGTAGTTGATTGGTTCCAGCTGTAGATAATAGTTCCTTAGAAGACCTATACAAACAATTATCACTCCCCTATCGTTGAGAAACTGGAAAATGTTGGAAAAAAAAAATTCACCTGCGAAAGAGAGTTGTTCATATTGCATTTATCAATTACTGAAGAATGAAAGAATAATTTTCAATTTTTATGAATTCAGCTTCCTGAAATGGGAGATGGGAAGAATATGGAATTCAGTGTGATTCATCGTACATCGCATATTTCCTGGACCATGTATTGACAATCAATAACTATAAAAACATTTAATTAATCGTTGACACACTGATTTAACCTATCTATTTTTCTTCTAATTCAACACTTTACTGATAGATATTACTACCAATTGATTGAGAAGAATATGTTTTCTGAATAGTAAATGCTGCATGACTAAAGCACATAGTAAGTCGGTATTGAGATGTAAATGAAAATATTGATTGTCAGATAAATTTCATGATTCACCAAATAAAGCCAAGTGTGACATGAGATACATTAACTTTATGGCGGTACAAAGTTCTCCGGGTAAGCTAGTATGTTCTTTTTTGAATATTTCAATCATATGATTTTGTTATTTCCAATATTTGAACCATATGTTAGAATATCTCATGTCAATCAATAAATTATCTCAGTTCCATATGGCGTTCACCTTACAATGTTCATAAGCTTACTTAATAGGATCCTTTTTCATCCTTTGAAAACCTTGGAGACAAAATATATCAAAATCCGTTCTTAGTGTGCGTATAGCATGTTTGAAGAATATTTGTACAAATTTTTAAGTCTGTAGGACAATTAGTTTGAGCTGTAGTGTGATTTTACATCAAAATTTTCGAAAAATGCCCTCTCCTGAACCCCCCTGTGCTCCTGATCGAAATTTTTCTGCATAGATCTAATTTTTTTTCGTAGCTGAACAAAAAAGTTCCTCATGACTTTGCTGTGCAATAAGCGGTTAAAAAGTTCAAAATTTTGGGGGGGCCCCAGCTCCCTCAGGGGGGCAAATTTCTGAAAATCCTTTCTTAGTGGATGTTTTCAGACTACCATAAATAATTGTGCAAAATTCCAAGTTTTTAGGCTCAGTAGTATGGGCTGTGGTGTGATTTCAGTCTGTCGGGGCTTAGCCTTTTATAGATATAGAGAGAGAAGAAGAAGAAGAGAAGAGAAGAGATAAACAAACTAGTAATTATTTTAACAATAAAAAACTTTTACTCTTGAGAAACGTTTGGAAGGTTGTTGGTCATCTCCTGCCTGTTCTGGATAATCGTTCAGCAGAGACCCAAGCTGTGAAGAAGGCTTATCAGTCAATCCGAGGAGTCTCTGAACATTTCTCGAAATATCCTCGAATTCGCTCAGTTTCGCCATCAAATCATCATGTAATCCTTGCAAAGTCTTAATGTCATCGTCTGTCATATCGTCTTTCTGAAACATTACAAATAACATGTATTTAATTTCAGTTCAATTATTTCTGCGGTATCAAGAACGCAATAATTGCTTGAATGAGTATTCTTGAATTACTTGATATTTCATGAGTAGAATGAACAAATGATACAGAAATAAAATGAAATTAAGAATTAGACCGCGCAGTAGTATTATTAGTTTAGTACACTTACGCGACTCAGATCGAGAAGAGACTCGAGAGCATATGTTTTCAAATGATGACGTTGCGGAGACTAGAGTCGACTAGTCTGAGTGTCACCATTTGGAAATACATGCTCTCGAGTCTCTTCTCGTTCTGAGCCGCGTAAGTTTGAGTTGAGCCTTAATGTACCAGTAGATTTTCTTGAGTTTAGATAAGATAATATAAAATTTCCATATCAATAATTTTAATGATTCTCAAAACAAACTATTCTTTGGGGAAAAAATTACAATTTTATCCCCAACTGACAATTCTTTAAAGTTATCCCCAGATTAGGTAGGCAAGCTAGTAGATAACACAATCTCAAACGGTATAAAACAGAATCAACACTAATGAGTATTGAAATTCAAATAATTATACAAAACAAAAGAAAACTCAACCAAAGTTGAATACATAACAAATACAGCAGGCAATTGAACACACAAGATCGTTTACTCGAAAGAACTTAAAGAAGAAGAATTTCTTTCACACAATTCATGATAACATTAACAATTGCATTATGAATTATTTTATTATATCGGTTATTTTCGAGTATGTTCAATGGATTAAGTATTTTGTGTAGTATTGCTCTTCCATGTTTTTTTAGCGTCTTTGTATCATATTGAGATAGTCAATAGTAAGTTGGTAAAATAGTAGAATACCTTCAACCATGTTAGAAATAAATAATATCAACGGAATTTTTCAAATGTATTATACATCTCTAACATTACCAACAATTTCGATCAAATGAAGTGTTCAGATTGCTCTGGAAAAACACTTCTTCTACAAGGTTTCTGCTATAATGTTTTTGAAAAAAAGTTTTTTACAACATTTGCTTATATTATTATTAAATTGACAAAACATAAAACATTCGCCTAAGACCTCTTCAATCTTAAAGTTCTATAGAAACGTTTTCATGGCATATTTTTGGCAGAACTGTGGTGGAGTTTACCTGCTGATATTTAGCAATGTCACTCCTCAGGGCCTGAATCAATTTGACCGTATTCTGAGCACTCTGATCCGCAGCCTTCAGTTCTGCCATCACTTGTGAATCGCTCAGAGGGAAATTGCTCAGAGTTGATCTGCGATCTGCTTCTGTTGGAGACTTTACATCGAAAAAAATAAAAAGATAATAACATACCAAAATACATATCATAATAGCATATCAAGGCAGTAACAATTACCAGTACCAAAAGTAGCCAGAGAATTAAAAAAAAATGATTACATATAATAATTTATCTGTAGTATCTCCCCCAATAAATAAATCAAATACGAATTTGTGAACCACTTCAATATAAATCAATTCAAGTATACGTTTAGCTATATTATTGAAATTCTATAGTGAGGGATTATTCAATTGATATTAGATAGTGGTTAATAATTTATTAATATTTGATCTATTCAGTATCAGCAGTATCAGAAATTCAATTCAAATCAGAGCTACTCCATCTGTTCTATACCATACTCAATCCATAATCTTATAGTTTCCACAACAATAAATGAACTTGAATTGAATAGTCGCCTTTATTAAAAGCAGAGTCTCTGGAACAGAGAAATGTAAATATAAATTTGAGTATAAAGTACTATACTTTCATATTTTCTAAAGATCTTTTATGTAAAGTGAATGTCTAAACTGTTCAAGTAGCTAGTGATACTACTTTATGTTCAATTCAAAACAATTTTGAATTTAAATTTTCCATTTCTTGACGACATTAACCAAATAGCAATTCCTTACGTTTTGTTTCATGACTGGCTCTTTTGATGCTGGCTTATTGGATGCTGTTTCTTTTGGCAACATTTCCTCCAATACTGGCTCAGCCACATTATCACTGGCAGATGGAGGAGCTGTGAAAAGCAGTTACACAATTACAGTTTACTAGACAATCTAAGAATGGATGATAATATTCCAACATAAAAACAATAATTCTGTCTTGAGTGAAACCAATGATTATGGTATGGATTCTAGAATTCAAGTTGCTTCACTTTAAATTTTAGAATAATGATTTTAATGTTGAATCCAGGCTACAGTATTATTCAATAATGTTTTAATTCTAAGATATATTATACAGTAGTGAATATTTGGATGCAGTTCACAAGAGTACATAATCGTTCAAGGTGTCTCGACTTGACAAGAAAAAAAATTAATGGAACCGGATAAAGTGAGAGTGAGCAAGCTATGGATGGTGGAAGAGTCAAAATTATTACATCAACTGTTGAGACACTTTATTTGGCGATGTTATCTGAAAACATTGCAGAATCAACTGATAGGATGAGTTCATATTTTTATAGATAGCAATCGGGTGACGACAACGAAACGCAGTTTGAATTACCAGGTTGGTGCTATCTGTTTGTAAGGGGCCGTAAGAGACTAATATTTCTCCATAACACTGGAGTAAAGTAGCTAAGCGTTGCCAACAATGAGAGAAACCTCATCAAAATAAACACATCGCTACTCCTACTTTTTGCTAATACCATAGAGTAAAGATACCTAGATTATTTGTCTCTGCTAGTACATAAGTTAGTGCCTCCACATTACATTATTATTTTTTTTTGTTATTTCTATTAAAACTAGTCACTAGGACTAACCATTAATTTTGTTCTGTTATTTCTTATCCTAAATTAATTTTTATTGCTAAAGTCTTCCAGTGAAGCCTACAGTTCCAATCTATAATTTCACTACTTTTAAATTATTTCACTACACTTTTATTCAATATACTTTAATCACTCCACTAGCACTACACCAACTCGAAGGGTTTTGTTCTCTTCAACCTCCTAGTGAGTTCAGTGTTGTCTAGTAGTTGGATGACTTCGGTGTTGTCGTGTTGATGAAGACGTGACTCATGATGGGCCGCCAATCGTCTTATCTCACAGGTCACATAGGGGATGTGCATATCTCGGTGCAAATCGCTGTTCCTTATGTACCAGGGCGCATTCACCATGTTCCGCAGTACTTTGTTTTGGAATGTTTGAATCTGACTGATGTTAGAAGTTCTAGAGCAGCCCCAAAGCAGAATTCCATACGTCCAGACAGGTTTTAGAATTTGTTTGTAAATCAATAACTTGTTGTCCAATGAGAGTTGTGATTGACGGCCCAACTGCCAATAGATTTTACTGTATTTGAGTCCTAGCTCGCTCCTTTTCATCTTGATATGCTCTTTCCATTTCAACTTGGAGTCAAGAGTCATTCCAAGGTATTTTGCTGTGTTGCTGTGTGGTACTGCATTCCCATTCAGATTTATTCGAATCGGGTCATTGATAATTTTGTTTGTGAAGTTGATATGAATAGACTTCATCTCATTTAATCGAATTCTCCATTTTTTGGTCCAGTCACTGAATCTGTTACTAGCATTCTGTAGTTTTGTGGCTGCTTCTTGTACTGTTTCCCCTTCTGCTAGTATTGCAGTATCATCAGCAAAAGTTGCTATTGTCACTGCATCCAATTCAGGAAGATCGCTTGTGTACAGCACATATAGTGATAGTAGTTTTAATTTTTCTGCTCAAAATTTTCAAGTTTATTTCAATATTATTGAAACTTTCGGATTGTTTAGTGTTATTTCCGGCTCTTATCAACCCTTCGAAATTCAAAATTCATCAGTCATATCTCGAATACGTATTCTCTGAGTGTTAATCTTTGGTGAAAACAGAAATTTTAAACTTAACCTCACTTTGGACTATTTATGTGCCAAAATCAAGGAATTGAAGAAGTTTTGGGCAATTGCCTGTTCAAATATCGTGTTTGTGACTGTTCTAATGAATAAATAAAGAACTGGTTCAAGAACACTACCCTGTGGAACTCCAGCCCTTATTTCCTTCAATTCGGAGACGACGTCACCTTGTTTTACTCTGAATAATCTGTTGTTGATGTATGATTTTAAAAGTTTTACAAGTTGAGTGGAGAGAATTTTATAAAGTTTAATGATCAGTCCTTCATGCCACACTTTGTCAAATGCCTGTGCCACATCAAGGAAGATTGCTGAACATATCGATTTTTTCTCTAATGACTTCTCTATTACATTGGTGATTCTATGTACTTGGTCCAGGGTTGAGTGCTTCTGCCTGAAACCAAATTGATAGGCTGGTATCAGATTCCTGCTACTTATGATGGGAGTCAATCTCTTCATTAGCAATTTCTCAAAAAGCTTTGAAATTACAGGTAGAAGAGATATTGGGCGGTATGATTTTGCTTCTTGAGGACATTTTCCAGGCTTTTGCAACATAATGACTTCTGCCACCTTCCAAATTGTAGGAAAATGCTGTAATCGGAGTGATGCATTGAATAAGTATGTTAGCATGACAATACCTTTCCTTGGAAGTTTCTTCAAGATTTCACCTGTATTCAGATCAAACCCAGGTGCTTTTTTGGTATTCAGATTATATTTTATTTCTTCTTGAACCTCATTTATAGAAACTGGATCAATCTCTGTATCTAAATCATCTGTTATATCTTCTTCAGGATCAATTTCAGATTGAATGTTGTTTGGCTGGAAGTTTTCTTCTAGATGATTAGCAAATAAATCTGCCTTTTCTCTGTTATGCCTTGCCCAAGTACCATCTGGTTTTCTAATTGGAGGGGATTGTAATATTGGCCGCTCAATTCTTTTTGTTGCTTTCCATAATGAATAATCTGTACTGGCATCAGCTGTTAAATTTTGAAGGTAGTTATTAATGGATTCCTCAGTTAGTTTCCTTATCTCTCTTCTCAATTGTTGTGTTTTGTTATTCAAGATATTTTTGTCAGCAGGATCACGAGTTTGTTGCCATCTTCTTCTTGCCCTTCGTTTTTCTAACACAAGTTGTCGAATCTCCAGAGGGTAATTGCATCATTTTGTTTTCCTGGTATATTGTCTGGTGTTTTTCCAGGCTGATTTCTGGATTTGCCACATGAAATTTTCTGCGGCTTCATCTAGCTGCTCAGTTGTTCTAAGTGGAATATTCAAGTTGATTTCATTCTCCAAATCCACTTTAAAAGCTTCCCAGTCTGTTGTTCTGTTGACTAACATTGGTCTGTCTTCTTTCTTTATTATTCGTTCACTAAGTGTGAGAATTACAGCTGAATGATCAGAATCCAGGTCAAAGCTCTCTTCAATGTCGATAAAATTACTGGATATTCTCTTTGTTATGAAGAAATCTAGAAGATCTGGAGTTTTATTCAAATCTGTTGGCCAATACGTAGGTGTCCCTGTTGAATGGAATTCGCAGCCCAGCTCCTGGATAGCCTCTCTGAGTTCTTTTCCTTTGGTAGTCGTGAGTCTTGAACCCCAATCCTTATGCTTGTCATTAAAATCCCCACCCACTATGAATCTATCTCCACAAGCTGATGAAGAATATTTGTATAATCATTTTTCTTTAAATTGTAACGTGGTGGAAAATATGCAGCTCCAACAAGTATTTTCTGGTTGATGGACTCTATTCCAACTACAGTTAGCTGTATTTCATTACTTTGAATACTGAAGTCTTCATAGTGTTTAATACTCTCCTTCACTATTACAGCACTTCCACCTCTTGCTTGATTTTGAGGATGAATAGTTTCGTAAATATTATATCCATTGATTTTGAAGTGAGTCTGCTCAGTTGAATGGGTTTCAGAGATGAGGCAAACATCTATATTTCGTGTCTTCAGAAATATTTCTATTTCTTGTTTTCTATTATTATTGATATTATTTATTCCATTGGCATTCCAGGTAGCAATCCTTATATCTTGTTGGTTCGCAATATTCATTTTCTAGTTTTCTTCTCGATACTCTTACTCTTTCCTTCCAAGCTGTCAAGTCGTCCAGAAAGAATATTTAAACTGTTCAAAATTTCCTGCAAAACCTTATTGACTTCAACTGGTTGTTGTTGTTGTTGTTGTTGCTTTGGTTGGCTCTCCTGTTGTAGGCTTGGAGTGGGTTTCGTTACTTGGGAATAGGATATTTCTCCAGTGTACTTTTTTGAAGTGAAGTTTCTCTGTTTAGTTGTATGTGGTACTTCGCTACTTCTTTTAACTAGGTTTTCTTTTTCAGTTCTTCTTCTCTGAAGTTCTTCAGCCTCTGTAGTTAGCTGGGTGAGCCTATGTAGCAAATGTAGCAAATATGTTTAATTTCAAATATTCTTTTTGTATCTTCTGCATTCTTGAATGTTAACATGAACATTGGAAGTCTTATAATGTGTTCTTATCCATCCTTCTTCACTTTTTTTCATTTTGTTGACAGCACTGATTATTTGAAAGCCTCTGCTTAGAAGATCGTTCTTTATATCCTCTGGATCGCATGATGGATGAAGCTCTTTAGCCATGACACGAATTGGACGAGTTTGTTCATTTTCGTACGTGTGCCATTCATATTTAGCTTCATTCAACATCTTAGTTAAATCTCTGTATTCTTGTTCAGTTTCAACATTCAATTTTAGCTTGTTGTTGTTCATCATGTTGGCACTGAAATTGAGATTTTTCGATTTCAATGCCTCTTTAATTTTCGAATACTCTTGTATATTGCTGGGGACTAATATGACTGGTGGTGGCTTGTTTTTCTTTTCTGTCGGTTTCATACTTGTAGAATCAGTTGCAGGCCTTATTTTTTCTGGTGAGTCACGGATTATTCTCTTCTTTACATTAATTTAAGAGCAAAAACTTTTTCCTTCTAAATTTTCATTTCTGATGTGCTATTTTACTTTAGATCAAAGCTCGAATCCCCCAATTTCTTGAAAAATGAACATACTTTCTTGCAGAATCAGGACCAGATGTTTCTCGTAAAAAAAACATGTAGCATAATATCAATTCGCTTTGTATAAAAAATATGGAACTTGCACTATATTTTTTAATTTGAACCCTGCAATAACAATACTTATTCATGTAGCTCACAATATTTATTTCAGACTACATAAAAAGATTTTTAGCTTGTAATAAGGTTCTGGCTTTATGAGTATAATGAAAAATATCATGATTTATTACAGCACTTCTCAACAATTAAAATACAAAACTCAAATACTAAATTCAATCGTAAAATTAACAGAATTGGAATGACAAGATAAATGTAGATTTTTCTATTTTTTAATGAAATCAAGAATAATTAATAAAGAAAACTCACTCTGTTCTTCATTTTCTTCAGCTTGATTGTCTGGTGAATCCTGATAAAGCAAATTAAAAAAAGCATTAAAAATATATGTTAAGCTATTGCAAAAATTCAAATTATTTTGAACAAAGAACCCATTGCTATCGTTCCAGCCGGTATTTAAATGTATAAATATTTAAATTATCAAAAATGTTAATCGAGAACATAAACTTGACAAGTTTTTGATTAAATATATGAACATGACATATCTATTAAATGAATATTATAAAAAAATATCAAATGATTCCGTTAAATATTCGTCTTCATTATTTTTATCATGGATCGTTCATCCAAACGCTCATAAAAGGTAAACTTTATTGTAAACACTATGTATTTGACAATTTCAAGATTTACTCACAACCGGTAGCTCAGAAGTAGACATGTTTTACAAATTCAAGTACTTTTAGCTCTCAAGCCAGAATTATTTATGTGTTGTATTACTTCTCTGGATTTGGATTGTTTAAAAGTTGTTGTTGAGTTCTGAAAAACATTGATTGATTGGAAAGAGCAATTAGATTATTAAAAAGAAGGAAATACTATAATTTTAAACTAATATTATTAATTTAAAGAAATATTCTAACAGAGAAAACCAAACTGATTAAGTTTTAGAGAGTTGCTAAGAAACCGATTTTAGGTGTGAAATGTTACGTCTTAAACATCGTTTACACCAAAGTTATTAACAAAATGTTAATAATTTAATCCTCATAGATTCTATTAGATTGAACATAACTTTTCATACACAATGATCATTATGTGTTTGACAAGTACCGTTCAATCTAATAGAATCTATAAGGATTAAGTTATTAACATTTTGTTAATAACTTTGTTGTAAACCCAGCTTTATTATTCATAGAATACAGAGGTTCGGTATTATTTGCATTTTTTCTGATTCAATAGAGATCACTTTGAATTAGAATTATTTGATCCACAAATATATTATAGTACTCATAGAAATTAAAAAAAAATATTTTGAAAAGGGTGATAGCACATTGAATGAAGGATGTTTTTGCATAGGCCTATACCATACCGCTATATGTAAAAGCTGGATAGAATGCTACTCTGGTACTGGAACATCCTATGCAGTTTTGCAATGTAAGAACTGGATAAAATACATATTGGAATAATTAAATTAATAATATTAAAGCCATAAACCATGAAATATAATTGAAAAATTATTTACCACACGAAAATTTTTGATGATCTGTAAAAATGAGTTTTGTTTGTAGTTTTGGGTTACACCTGAGTGTTTTGAACTACTTGTAATTGACATCTTCTTCTTTATCTTTTAAAATTTTGTCTACATATGTTGAAAAACTATTGCTACCAACTATTAAACACAATACTTGAAGACTAAAAATTAACATTTTTTAAAACTCCAATTTACAAAATGTCAATTAAAATAAGATAAATGAGAAATTTATGTGGAACGAGAAAAAATTAAATAGACTGCTAGTATAAATTAGAAAAAAGTATACAAAGATTAAATGACTGTTTTATTCTCGGTTTCACAATAGCCTATTAGGTTTTGACCATGATTAAATACTAAGAACCCTATCAGTGAAGGCTTCTCTGATTGGTTTCAAAACATTCAATCACGATTAAAATGTGATAGGCTTTTGTGCAACCGGGGCTTAAGGCTGTGCAAAGGCTAAAAATAAACTTTCTACTGATGATATTTTCCAAAGTTTTTCGATTTGTACGGTATATCATCAAGCTATCAAAATGAAAAAGTTTTCTTAGGAAATCATTTTTTTCCGATCATTACTTTTTGAGATATGAGCGCCTAAAGTTTAAAGTTTTAAAACAGAACATTTCAAATTCGGTAAGAGATAAATCCATGAAATTTGGAGGATTGATTCTTCATGGTATTGTAAATCTAGTGAAACGAGAATATCCTGAAATATAAATTTTTGATAAAGTTATTCCATTTACCAAAAATAACCCAACAAAAAGTTATTTTTCGTCATTTTTAGTAAATTGAATAACTTTCTCAAAAATTGATATTTTCAAAAAAAAATTATTTTACTAAATCAACAATACCAGGGAGAATCAATCCTTCAAATCTCATGGATTTATCTCTTACCGAATTTGAAATGTTCTGTCCCAAAAATTTAAACTTTAGGCGCTCATATCTCAAAAAGTAATGATGGGAAAAAAATGTTTTCCTGAGAAAACTTTCTTATTTTGATACCTAAACAAATCGAAAATCTTTGAAAAATATCACCAGTAGAAAGTTTATTTTTAGCCTTTGCACAGCCTTAAACGTTGAAGATTGAGGCATGTATAAACCACTCAACCAACACAGACTCAGCACCAGTGAGTCGCCAGAGAGCAACAATTGGCGGCAGAATGTAGTTTGGAGAATACTGGAACATCAGTGAGACACCCGAATTGGCTGCCGGACTAACGAAACACGAGTGAGACTCTGGTGACCCGACTGACCAACCCAGGTAGCTCAACGTGATCCTGCAATTGCGGAGAAACAAAAAGAGCTTGAATTGGTTCTCGACGAACTGAATCGAGTGGCCAAGGAGACGCGAGATGCTGAAGAGGCGGCCACCTCAAGGCGGAACTCAGTCGAGGCAGCTCTAGCCGATTACCACAGACTAAAAGCCAGCCAGCTCAATAACTTTTCAAAAGAATCAGCACTAGAAGCTAGTTTTACCCTGAGGAACATTATGGCTGCTGAGGATGAGATTGATAAATACGACAGGAAGGTAGAGTCAAACGCATATACAGTCGAACCTCTTTATAACGAACCTCCACTTAACGAAATCCTCTGCACAACGAATTTTTACCTTGTCCATGACATTTTATAATTTTGACTGCTTATTTACATCTAACGAATTTTGAACCTTTCAACGACAAAGTTTTCTCTCCGCTTCAACATACAAAATGTGGTGTGTATAATTCTGGAAAGAAAATGTTCTCGGAAAAGTTCTAAATATAATTATGAACCGAAAGACGATTTTAATGTTGATGAGACTGGTATATTGTTTAAATATATGTCCAATAAAACACTAACTACCGCTCATATCATTCAATTACCGCCCTTGATATTATTATATAAGATCGTGGCAGTTTTTTGAAAGGACAACCTCTCAATAACGAATACCTCTCTTCACGAGAGAAGTATAATCGACTTCATTATACAGAGGTTCAACTGTATATTGCATTTTATCTATTAATTTTGAATTTTAATCTTGGGTACTTAATTTATATTGTATTTCGATATTTTTCAAAATGATAATTATTGTGATTTGATAGTATGATAGGAACTGAATTTGTTAACTACCTATTACTGAGAGGTATACCGTAATATCCAATTAAATGAATGAATTGCATTTTATTCAGTGATATTGAATTTGAACTTAATGAATAATAGTTTGGTTCTCTATTCGATGTATATGTTTAATACATATAGTTTTAATGTATTGATATTTTATAGAATAGGCCTATGCTTAATGCAATTAATAATTGCGATCAATAAAATCACTTCGCTTATATGGGCTACTTGATTCAAATAAAAATATAAAAACTTTTAGTTCCCTTTTAATAAACCCTAATAAAAGAGTACCTACTAAAGGTTTTTATATTGTTTTTATTTGCGATCAATATTATGATACGAACTGAAACAGTTACCTTTATGACAAAAAGATATGGTCGAATGCAATGAATTAATTGCATTTCATTTGCTGATAATAAATTATTATCATTTTATTGAATTTCAATGTGGACCTATAACAAAATAAAAATTGCGATTCGATAGTAGGCTGCAATAGAGCCTGAAACGGTTGAATTAAAGCAATGTTTGTACATTTATGAGTACCGTAAGTTTTCGGTAAATAATTTCAGCTTATACTCAAATAATAGAGGACTAGGCAGCCAGCCGTTTTTACTTCGTCATCAGGCATTGATGAACATTTGACAAGGGCAGCCACATTTTGGTATCTGGGTTCGGCAGTTGAAATGTGGCTGCTCAACTGAATGGCTACCCTCGTCAAATAAGCTTTACATAACCCAATACCCAGAACGAGTTGAGCGACTGTCTGTCTAGTCTAATAGGGACCCAATTGTTATAGCCTGAATTTCAGTTGAAAATAGGGTTCTAGACATCGAAGGTAGATGTTGTGTATTATCTACGTACAAAATGTCACCGCAGTTCTCATCATAATAACACTCAGTAATTACATCAATTCACTGAGATAGTCAGTAGATGAATAATATTATACCTCAATTTGTTTTCAAATGTAGAGTAAGAACAATATTCACAATACAAACACTTACATGAAATTTCATATTTCATCACTGTTATCCAGGTATTTGAACTGAAGTCTCTGACATCTCAGCTGAAGAAGAAACTATTGAGGACGGAAAATGAGCTAGCTAATGCGCAGATTCAATACATAGCACTACACGACAACGCGTCCAAAAAACCTTGATAAAGCTGGAAGACATAAATCTTGAGATCTTCAAGAATTAAAATATTTGAGAAGTGTTGAATGCAGATTTTGACTTTCCGTCAAAGTTTGTTGACATTGGTTGCAAATAAATCATGCTAATAATAATACTTTGATTTCATTATTTGAGTTCGATTTTGAAAAGTTCTCAAGAAGCTCTTCATCAATATTGTTGTCGCTTCAATCATAAATTGTAAAATTGTTAACAATTTGTGGTTTAGGCTCAATCAATAAATGTATTTTAAACACATAATATTGTTTCCAAAACACAGTACTGTGCCACAAAAGTCCAGAAAATATTTTTTTAAATTTCACAGTGATGGTACCAATGCACACAGATAAATAATTTGAGTGAAAAATGAAAATACGGCGCTACGGTTCCAAAAAACAAATTCCTGAGCCTAAATCCACAGTATTGAATCCAAAACAATACAATTCTGAGTCCAAACCCCAAAACTAGGTCCAAAACGAACAGTGATGGTTCCAAAGTAGAACTGATCAGGCTCAAAATTGGATGAAAACACACAGTAGGCTACAAGGAAGTTTGTGATAGGGAATACACCAAAAACCACAAGTTCTCATGTAATAGCATATTTTTTCGTTTGAAAAATATTACATTTCAAATATATATTAACAACAAATGATTATTGTCTATTGCTTAGTAATGAAAGGATCGTTCAACACTCATACAACAATCACCTTCACCAATTACTAGATTTTAGGTTAATTATTGCAAAATATCATGCAACCCATACAGTTAGTTAATCTACAGCAAATTCCAACTGGATACAACAACAATTATTGCTCAAATGAAATGAAAACACAGAGAAATTTGGTACATTGAAATAATTATTGCTCAAAAACACAATTCATCGTTCCCAATATGACTAGATTGATTTCCGAATCAGATCGTCTTCCAAATACAATAATAATTAATACAACATTCATGTTTGAGTTAATAGAATTTTGAAATAGTGTCAAAAGATGAAGTGTATATTGGGGTTGAATACTTCACATTAAAAATGGATTTTGTTCTGCTAGATTATCTTATAAATAGATAATTATTAAAAATGTATGTCCCGTTTTGAGTTAAGAATTTTAAATATTGTCAAAAGATAAAGTGAGTGTAAGTGTTGAAATACTTGATTTTACAATTTATTTTGTTCTGCTAGTCTTCTTCCAAATACAACATATATGTTATGTTTCGAGTTGTTGAGATTTTGTAATGTTGCCAATCATGTTATGTTTTGAGTGTTGAGATTTAAAAATGTTGTAAACATTTATGTTATGTTTTGAGTTGTTGAGATTTTAAAATGTTGTTAAAAGAAATGAGGGTTAGTGTTGGAATACTTGATTTTACAAATGCATTCTGTTTCGTTAAGTGAAGAGATCAGAAATACTGTACTGAGCCGACCTACTTTAGCCTCTTGAGTAAGAGAGTTAAAACATTTACATCTCTACACAGGAATCGAACATAATACTTGTATTGTTTCCGCTATTGGATGCTACACTGAGCCGATCTCCTCTCGCTTAAAGGCCTTTGTTGAAGAATACCGTTTCGGGCACCTTGCCTTTGCAGAATTTCTTCAGCTTTTCGTATTCCTCGGGCTCGAATCGTTCTATCATCGACGTACTAATTCCACTGAAACAGATGAATAAAGGAAATTTTATCATCAGCCAGCCGAGAAAGCACAAGACAAAGTCTACACATTCAAAGAATAGCTGCATAAATTTGTGTAAATTGAAATTTATACAATAAACAGCTCCAAAGTAGGCACGCATTATTTTCATCATAATAGTCATTATAATGACTTCGATATTAGCCTATATGCAAAATGATGATAGGATTTCAGGATTGGTTAAGTTAAGTCTCATTTTCGTCAAAAACACTACAAAACCGAACAATTCTTGGTAGTATTTGGAGAATCAAAGTTTTGTTAGGGTTAGAAAGTTGAGGACATGCGTCAGTGTTGATGTTCTTAAAGTAGTCTACTTTGCTCACATCCAGTCCCACCTGTCTTATGGTGCTCTACTGTGGGGATCAAAGGCATATAGCACTAAACTATTCCGAATCCAAAGGAAGGCAATCAGACTTATTTGTGGTCTGCCAAAACGCGTTCAATGTAAAGAGAGCTTTAGAGAGTTAGAAATATTGACATTACCCTCTATTTTTGTGCTTCAATGTCTGACCTACGTGAAGGAAAACTTGAATAATTTTGTTGAGCAAGGAGTATCACATGAACATCAAACTAGAAGCAGGAACAACTTGATCACCAACCGCTATGAGTATGCTACTATTTATTGGTGTGAAGCTTTTCAATTCAATTTCTCTCTCTCAGAACAATTTAGAGGTTTACAAAATCAAATTTTGAAGCAGAAGCTAAAAGTATTCCTAATTAGTAACCCTATATACACTTTTCAGGAGTTTTATGAACTGGCTAGGACTTTATGAAATGCCTCACATGTTAAGCCCATTATGTTATCAACTACTGCTACTCTTTTGTCTAATTTCTTTCTGTTTTTTCTGTGTCCCAGGACCAGGATATCATATATTTGTAAATATATTCCATATAACTTTTTTCTTAATATGGACATTTCCATAAGTGTATCTTGATATTTGATATATTTTGTTTTTAGAATAATTTTTTTCAATTTTTGTATAATGTATGTATGAAATTTATTGTATAGTGTGACGAAGGTAATGCTTCTGATGACTTCAAAAGCGTTTACAATAAAGCATATTCTATTCTATACTATTCTATTCTAAAACATAGTGGAGTGGCGAAGTTAGCTTTTTAGAAAAAAAAATGAAAACACTTGAATGTTGTCTATTTTACCTTTTATAATAGAATTCCACAACATCAACAAAAATTCTACAATTAAGAAGTAAGAACTTACCGGAATCTTTCAATAAAGACTGAGAAAGAAAGACAGACAAAAGTGGAGGCAAATAGGTTATGGAAGATAGCAGAAGTTTTACAAAAAAATGACGGTATATAGATATTAGACATATTTTCTTTGTATGATTGTAAATATGCATTCATTGAATAAAGCTTGATTCGATATAAATTATCATTTGATTTGTCTTGATAATTGCACATGATAATGGAAGAGAGAATGTTATAATTTGAGAGTGCTTACCACTTTTGCGGGAATATTCCACACGCTACTGGGACCATCACCGTTAAACTGTAACAAAGAAAACATTAATTTTAAAAACTAGTCAGTTAAAAAATAAGTTAAGAATTTTCAGTTTCTATAAAATACCAGGATACACCACGTAATAGGAGAAGGGAAACCTTCATTCTGGACTAGTATATGAATAAAAATTTGGGGGAGGAACAGTTTTGGGCTATGCCTGTTGATCCTCTCCCAATTATCTTAGTGAATAGTTGTGTATCTTAAACCAATAAATAAATGAAAATCCTGATAAAAATTACAAAATTCTGGGAATTCAGACAAGACGTGAATTCGAACATGAAACTAATAATAATAATAATTACATATAGAACGTCTTTCAAAGAGCTGCTAGGTTTCTACGATGTTTATAAAAACTGGAAATATGATTCATAATATTGAATTACATTTTATCCATGTAATAAACAAATAGCAGAAATGAATGAGAAGGGAGCCCAATTAACCCACTGATTGTAAAAACTGTAAATATTATAAGAACTAAAAATATTTATAAAAATATATAAAAACTGTTTTATATTTATAAATATAAAAATATTTAAACTGAAAATATTATTCATAATATTGAATTCTATTTTATTCATGTAATAAACAATTAGCAGAAATGAATGAGAAGGGAGCCCAATCAACCCACTGATTATGGAATGCGTATTGAATTAGAATAAGGTGTAAATAAATTATATTATTATGACAAATTAGGTTTACTTACAATCCTCCGACCATGAGTGTTTGGAATGGCGCATGGAACCACGTGGCTTTCCTGAACCAGCAACGGGTCTCCATCCTTTTCATAATTAGCGGCATTATGTCTGCAAACAAACAGTTATCCATTTACTACTGTATTTGGAAATAATTTTGAAATTCACATGAATTATGAAATGTCTGAATGTAATTTGCACTTGGGAAGAAATACACATAAATTTGCTGAACGTCAACTCGATCTTTGACTGAGTAGGCTATTAAATTTAATAGCAAAATTGAATGAGAACATCTAGAAAATTGACTGGCCATATTTATGTATCATATTTTCAGATTAAAATATTTAAATATATTACTAGTTTTAATCAGTTACTAGTATTGAGATACGGTATATTCAATATAATATATTACCTATAGAAATATAAAATAAATCAATTATGAATGAGAATTGTAAAACTTACTCATTCCGGGGGCGCACATGATGATTCTCGATAGTACAACTTCGCTTATTCCTTTTACAGCCGCAAGCTGAAAAAAGAGAGAACATTATTCATAAAGTTATTTCAAACAGTAACTTTATTTTATTAATAAAGTTATTTCAAACAGTAGGTACCCAAAACAACTTGATTAAAGTAGAATAAAAACAATAATGAGTAACGATATGCGAAACAAAGGGCCATATGAATAAAGTTGAGCATTTGCTTATACTTCTAAATTATGGAGCATATGCTTAATTTTCTATGAATAAACGTAAGCAAAACTTTTTTCTTATGCTCATCAAAAAAATAGTTTGAGCATTTGCTCAACTTTTGAAGCAAATGCTTCAAAAACGGCGAGTCTAGTCTGGAGCAGCTTTCCACCTTTTGCTCATAGTGAAATGGCTCAACTAATTCTTGTGAGTAAGAGGAACTATACCAGATTCGATCACAACCAATAGTCGAGAACTATAAAATTCTTTTTAGTGTCAACCATGATATAATAGGTATCACCATTATATTCATACAAAAGATACTTATCCGATATAAATATAGCCATCACAGAATAGAAAATAGGCATTTAAGAAGATGAGAGTGTAGACGATTATAAGAAGGATATTGAGATTATAAGATTATGCTGAAGATTATTATAGAGATGACATTTTTTCACGCTATTATTTCAAAATTCAGAAATCAACTCAACTAACCTAAAACTCAATTCATGGATAAGAGAACAGAGCAGACGACCAAACACAAGCGGTGTCTATACTTGCATAATTTAGCGCTAACCTTTCGCTATAAAAACAAAGTAAAGCCACAAAGGCGAATCAGCTGATGAGGAATCTTTAAAATACGTGAGCATTTGCTCCAGAGTTTAGGAGCATAAGGTAAGAGTATAAGGTGAAGCTTATTCATATAAAAATGAGCAAATGCTTATGCTTCTACGTAATGCTCAAGAGCAAAACCTTATGCTCCATGCTCATGCGCATGAGCATATGCTCTGTTTTTATTCATATGGACCAATAAGTATGTACAACTCAAGAATGATGGCTAAGTTTAATAGCTAAGGTTTCAAACGTTGAAAGTTTATAGCAGAAGCCAGTATAATTCCACTTATATTTTCAGAAAATAAAAAATAAGAAGATAGTTCTGTCGTTCAATATAATCAAAAACTGGGTAAATATATTCAAAAGTTCACACTTGTCAGCTCATAATTGAAGTCTTTAGACTAATACGACGACAAAACTTTGTCTTTTCATTTCATCATGGAACATCTCTAGTTCTAAAACCAGAAAAAACATTAGTTTACTGATTTTATGAAAATAAATCTATTTTCTTCTTTGTTACTCGACTCACCTTTGATGTTCCAACTTTTGTTCCGTCATCACTGAAAACGTCGATGCCTCCCAAAAACTCATTCTGACGCATGAGAGGGATATTCACACAATTAGCTGCAGCCACAGCAGCAAAAGGTACGTATCTCTGCAAATTAAGAAAAAAATGTACAAATTAGAAAACAATCAACCATTTTGGAGTCGATAAAAAATAATAGAACTCACTAATCTCTGAGTTCAATCGTTTCTCATCATAAAATCGTCTCCCGGTCTTGTGTTAATGGTAAGGATATTATTTCATATCCTTTTTAGAGAATCGATAATTATTTGTTGAAACACCGCCGACTTATGTAGTTACATCATAATATTAAATTATCGTTATTCAAATTGCATATAATCTTTATTCTCATTGATTGATTTTTCATACAACTTTTCGTTCAATATTTAGTAATACTATCATATAGCCTAATGTAATTAAGTGTATAAGCCTGTACCTTTATATTGTAGCCTACATTGATGAAGAACGCTAATCTAATCATACTCAATCCAATTACCCACGCTCAAGCTTGGAGCTAGATGTGCACCCTTAGCAAGAATAGTTCAAAAAATGAATAAGTTAAAATGCTAAAGATCGCTTGGGTATGAACTACGAAATAGTATTGTTGGAAAAAACTCACCTGTATTAGGGGTGAAGCCTGCTTGGCGAGCCACTTCTTGAAGCCAATGGCGGTGACACAAGCAGCCGCTGTGGCCGACACATAGGCGATTCCCATCTGCTTCTCAGTCAGGGGTGAGTTGGCGTTACGATTCGTGTAGTTCACAAACGCGTTAAAAGACTGGTTCGCCCATTGCCAGAACACCACAGCCGTCGTTGATCTAGAAAAAGACATGGATTAGTGATAGAATAAACGTTAAGCGAGTAGATTAGTCATTATTCACATAAACATGACATGAAAATACAATAAGTTGTCTTTCCTACTCGAATATTTTATTCAATAGAATGTGGAGTTTCAAAGCGCATTCAATGAAAATACAATATGTTGTCTTTCTTACTCGAATATTTTATTCAATAGAAAGTGAAGTTTCAAAGCGCATTCAATGAAAATACAATATGTTGTCTTTCCTACTCGAATATTTTATTCAATAGAAAGTGAAGTTTCAAAGCGCATTCAATCATCAGTATTATAGATTAGTGTTCCAATTAATTTTCTTTTTCTAAAAACATAATAACAAGTTCACAAAACACACAATACATAATTTCTGGTATCCCCCTACAAGATTTTCCATCTGTGTGTAGTATTTCTGTAGGGGATTTATTAAAATTAATTCAATTGAATTACACTTACACTACCGTACACTATTTGTTTCCATAGTTGGACAAATTATACAAAACCACTAGGTACTGGATCTTAATTACGGTTATAAAGCAGCATTGTTTATGAATTCGATTGTTTCTTGAATCTGAGAAGACACATAAGTGGAACATGTTGTCTACACAAAAAAGTGTGTTGCGATTTTTAAGCGATTCATGTAAATTACACAAATTTTATTTCAGTAGATTGAAAAATACAAAATCACTGGATACTTATCGTTTCTCATTTGAGATTGTAAACAACATATGTTTTCAATGAGTGGAAAAGTTAGGACTATTTGCGGAGAAGGTTCGAGAGGGTACAAGGAATATTTAAGATCAAAAGATTAAAGAATGGAAAAGAGTGATTTGAGTGGAATTATTGGAGCAACCTAATATTGTGTGGAACAGCTGGGAAGATCATTGGGATTATGTCAGGAGCAAGGAGATAAAACCTTCAATAAAACAGATGTTGAATAGTAGAACAGCATTGGAATGATTTTTGAAATGGACCAAGGAGTACTATGGTGAAGAGATTTGGTGAGGAAATGATGGAGAGATTAAAATGGAAGGAATGTCAGGAGCGATGAGAGGGGATGTTTGGAATGGACCAAGGTATAAGATATCAGAGAAATATCAGGAGGGGAGGAATGTTAGGAGCGAAAGGATTAATTTGGAAGTGGGGTGAAATGTCAGAAAAATGTTTCATTTTTGACACTTACTTGTACCAGGTGAGCATAGCTCCGGTAATAAGCATTCCTCCAGGCATCTGGAACGACATTCGCCCGAAAACATTCATCAGATCTCCGGAATCGGGATGGAAAGCGCTCTCATACAGCTGCTTCGAGAAGTAGAACTTCTCAGCCGTCACATCGGCAGGCGGCTTGCCTTCTCTACAAATTTACAAAAGAAAAACTACATTTACAACGACAAAAAATACATTCACCTGTAGTAAGTCATCATGGGACCCAACGTTAAAGCATTGCCAATTGCCATGAAAGACATACGACCCAATTTTCTCGTGTATTCGTTGTTGTCAGGGTGGTAGGCATTCTCGTAAAGACGCTTCGCAAACAACAAATGTTGTTTGTTTGTTTCGGCCGGCTCCATTCCTAAACTAAGAGAGATCTACTGATGAAAACAGCAAATCTATGCGTTTGTTAAACCAACCACAAATGTAACGTTTCATCGTACATTTTCGACTGTTAAGCAACGAGAAATATTGTTGCTACGTCGAAGTGACATTAACTGCTACTAACGTTCAGGTTTCTTTACTGTACAGCAGAAAATGTACGTTGAAACTACATGATTGACTACAATCACCCGAACTTTAGTAGCAGCTCAGGTTGAGGTTTAGGTTGATGTACAAATGTATAATATAAAAAAATAGTCAAAGATTTATGGTGAAACGTTACGTTTGCGGCTGGGATTAAATTGAATTACTCGAGCTACTGTATTGTAAAATTGTTAGAATAGTTGGCTAATGAAGTTAGCATAATTTATAGCGTTTATTCTCATTGTTTGGGAAAGTTTTATTAGACAAACATGTTTGCCAAACACTTTCCCAGTATGAACAAAACTTTATGGAAGCATTGGTTACTGGGTTTATTGATTGATTCGAATTACGACTACTTACTGATTTTCTATTTTAATTTTTACGTTACTGATACATAAGGTAAATTATTCAAACTCTCTCCTTGGTACTATAAATAACATAAAATAAAAATGGCTTAAGCAGCGCAATGCCAACGAATTGAGATTCTTCAGTTTGCTGTTGAGTTAATTTATAGAAAAAAGAAATCTGTTTTAGAAAATTTGTTTTAATGTATTAATTTTGATATCATTCAATATTTTTGAACTTAGTTGGGTCTACACCAACATTGCCTAACATGATTAAAACTTCACAATTTGATTTGTAGTTATAGTTTCAATGGTCTTAAAGATTACAATAGAAGATGAAGAACAATTGTTGTAACAATGTACTATTCTAATGATCTAATGTAACCTTGAAGAGAAATTTAAGATATCAATATTATGAGCTGGCATTGTATCATCCACTTTCATATTTTTCCAAATACAATGATAATTATGCAACTTTCTCTTGGGATATAATTATTTATAGCATATCTCAAATACGGTAACCTACTTAATTTTGTTCAAAAAATTTTTTTTCATGTCATAGGCCTATTACATGGATAATACTGTCTATTTCTTATATTAAACTTGGCAATGAATACCTACATGTTTCACTAATTATTTTATTTGTAAAAAATAAATAAATATTATAATTACAGGTAGAGTGTGCGCAGATGTTTTGCCTGATGAAAACAGGATGTGCTGACAAAGTTGAGTCTGGGATCTGTGATCCATGCATAATACTTGACTCGTCCTATGAACGTGCACTGATCCCATAGTGGGGCATCAAAGTCCCACCGTTGTACCGGTAGCTCACTCATTTCGGGCTCTCAATGCTGAAAAAAAATTAATAAGAAATTTATTCTTGATCAAGACTTAGATTAAATAACAAAAAATCGATTAAAACTTCCATTCATTGAGCCCATTTATTTATTGTACTTGTACAATGAGATGTTGAGAGCTAGAGGTATCAGTTCTAGCATACTCTTAGATAACAGTTATTTATCTAAATTAAAAATAGTTAACCAAAATTATAAAATTTAATGCAATCACAGTTGTATGAAAATGCATTTCTTTATGCAGAAAACACAGATTAAAATTTGTAATTGGAGTTGTCAGTGAGAATGTTTTACCCAAATACAGGTGAATCGTGTTTAGTAACCTTACTTGAGGATTGGAGTAAACTAGCTAATACAATCTCTGAAAGGAGCAAAATCTTAGAACGCCGATTACCTGCCAAATGTCAATAATAACTAATGAGATTTTGGGTATGAAGGTGAACTTTTAAATAGAAAATAGACAGAGGTCATAATACCTGTCAATAGTAACCTGCAACCTTACCAAACTAGTGATGCCGACAAGAAAAATTTGGGCAAAATTGGTTATTTTTGTAATAAAGTAAATGAATAAAAGTTAAAAAAGATGATTATTACCTTTAACTTCTCATTTCACAGTTAATATAAGAATAAAAAACTTTGAGAAATATTAACAATAATTTGGAATTACAAAATAAGAAAAATTTCCTTTTTAGGATCCCGTTCCGGTTATCAGTCAAACTCAAGAAGCGAGATCAGCTGATCAAAAATATTGATATTTCAGAACTTGTAACATATGATTTTGGTGTCAAATAATATAACTGTCATCGTATTTTATTTGGATAATAAGTTTGTTATGAGATAAAAAATAACTATCATAGTAATTTGATCTTGACTGTTATATTTGATCATAATTTAAACAGTTCATCATTTCAATCAGATTTTGAGATAGAATGGGAATTTTATGCTGGTTGTGTTGGCGCACTTCTCAGCTGTTCACAACAACAACAAAAGTGCAGAGCCAGAAGCAGAAGCGCTTTAGTTTCTAATGTGTCAGAATAGTATTATTCCTATTTACTGGAGTATTATGTAATGATAAACGGTTTGCATGTGATCTATGTTTTAATATTCTTATAGTATTTAAAATGAAAAAGTATTCTTATTATTGCAAGCTGCCAGTATCTAAAAAATAACGAGATTACGTAGATGTTCATAACCTCAAAAGTGTTGAGTGCCGACTAAAATGTTTACTTTCACTAACTTTCTCTTTTAGCGTAGCATATAATTTATCGAGCAGGTATTTGGAGCATAATTTCAAGATTGTCTTAGAAGCGTTGATGAGCAAATCAAATTTTATTTTATGAAAATATGGATCAACCTCGTAAAAAGACGCACCCCACTGTTTACATAGTGTTTTTCTCACTTCTTTTGGATTTATTAGCGTTTACAATGATTTTACCCCTATTGCCATCATTGCTAGATCATTATCAGAAAAATGATGGCCCTGATGGACTTTACTCGTGGCTGTTGAAAAGTATTAACTCTTTTCAAGTGATGCTAGGAGTGCCAAACAGATTTAATTCTGTGCTATTTGGAGGTGAGTAAAATAAAGTGTTATCTCTCATCAAATAAAGTTTAAAAACATAGATTTTTGACATTCATATACTGAAGAATAAAACATTATTTTCCCTTCAGATTTCCTAGTTATAATTTGAAAAAATATATAACTTGAATTGTGTTGACAAAATAATTATCTAACCGGTAGAAATTCTTCGTGATAAGCAATTTCAATAGAAACCTCTTTCAATGACAAGTATGTCGATGACACTGACAATTAGTGTGGCAAGCAGTTGAACATTCTCACCGCCAGCACCGGGAATCATTTCGTTTTTGTCAGACAATGATGAATTGCATTCAAGTTTTCTCTACCTCCAGTTTCATATGCGTTCACACCTCTTATAGATGTATAGATTTATCTCCTGTCGTATAGGAGAGATCCAAATATATATATATAGACCATAAACTGTGTGGTTGTCCAGTTCCAAACCCAAGTAGAATATGGGCTGTCAGTGTGCATCGAACACACCACATTTTTGTAGGAATGATCCATAATGTGATCGCAAAAACCACAATGACACATCAAAAAATAAAAATGAAAAAGAATTCTAATGATAGCCAGTCACAACAAAAAATCAGAATATGAATTCACCAGCATGTTGTCCAACATAAAGAACTCACTGATATACAATGAGTTTTCCACTACCAATATCCTCAGTGCGCCCTGAAATCGCCGGGTCGACAGCTCTCTTGCTGCTATTGGAAGCTTTTTGAAGAGGCTTGTTGATAGGAGAGCAAGGCCAGTTCATGTCCTGCTCAGCCTCTGATAATGTACATCCAACCTATTGCTCCCTCTTTTACGATATGCATGAAAACTCTGCCTGTTGGCAAGCTCATCTACATTTACGGGCCCTACAAAAAATATGAAAAATATAGAGAGAAAATACTGTAATTATCCTCGCTCTAACAAAGAGAGAACGACAATAAGCCAGTCTGTCAGCCCCACACATGAACCGCAAGGCTCTTCCGCATGCACACGTCCAACATCCGCAGCTCCACCCCAGAGAACCACAACAGGATGATCTGAAAGGAAGCGAAGTATCATACTTTAAGGTATTGCATGGGAACACCACCTCTCAGCCCTCTCAATATGTCATCAAACGAAGTAAATACTTCTGTAACTGGAGGAAGTCTCTGACATGCGCTGAATGTCCCTATATCCAAATGCCTTATGGAAGTGGCTGGCAAAACCTGCATGATGCAACATACAACAACAAAAAATAAATGAAAACCATACATAGAAATAGTTAATTAAAATAGCAGGGTTGTTGTAAGTAAAAGCCAAGTAGAAGCAAATTATTTAGATTAAAATGTTCGCTTTTCTAATTGTTTTCAATCCTATATTAAATGTTTCATTTTTATGTAAAATTGATTTATGATAACTGATCGATTTTATTTTGCAGGCTTTCTTGGATCCATGTTTTCCTTTTTGCAATTTGTCGCCTCGCCCCTGGTTGGTGGTCTGTCAGATGCATATGGGAGGAAGCCAGTGATGATCGTATGCTTGGTAAGTTATATTTTCTACCAATTTTTATGAAAATGAAGCTTGATACAAATAAATATTAATATA
The DNA here is from genome assembly GCF_014356525.2 of Nilaparvata lugens. NCBI lineage: Eukaryota > Metazoa > Arthropoda > Insecta > Hemiptera > Delphacidae > Nilaparvata > Nilaparvata lugens. Next base: position 60,050,615 of record NC_052507.1, read on the forward strand.
ATACTATTCCATTCATTGTTGTGTATTTATATTATTGTTTATCGTTTTATATTATTCATATTTTGTTTTATGAGTCTCCCTGAGTTCAGCTAGATCATCCAGAGTCTAAATCCACCCAAGGCAAACTAGTGTTTATCAAATTCAGAGGAAAATCCATCAATATTATATTTGAGCTATTCAAAATTATGATCTGTCAGTAAGTTATTGACAGTTGTTTCTGGGCATTTCTGTAAAAATAATATCAACTACCATCAATAAAATCAACTTGATTCTATAGATTTGATTTTTTGTTTCAGATTGGCATTGCTAGCTCCTACCTGTTGTGGGCATTTTCTAAATCATTTTCCACGTTTGTGCTAGCTCGCATTTTGGGTGGCATAAGTAAGGGAAATGTGAATCTGTCTATGGCAATTATGACAGATGTATCATCTCCTGAAACTAGAGGAGTTGCTATGGTAAGTCACCACACAATATTTAGTAAAAAAATTAAATGACATTATATAAATAGAATTCAAATGCCAAGAAACAAAACACAGGAGCAACGTCAAGCCATTCATTACAAGCTAGTTGTATATATTATCATTCTCTATTATATGTATATTATTATGTATTATAATTGACATTCTTTACATGCGTCCTGGTGTCAAAACATAGTGGAGCGGCGAAGGTATTCGAGAGTATCAGAGAAATTAGCTGAGAGTGTTGAGAAGTAATACGTGTATTCAAATTTGTCAGAGCATAGTGAAGCGGCGGAGTTAGGGTAGAAGGGTAGAAGAAGCAGGCGGAAACATAAATTCATTATTTAAACACTGTCAACGACCTTCGCCGCTCCACTAGGTTTTACCCTGAATTCAATATTCTTAACAGTGTACATTAAGAATAACGTGTTTGAGGTTTCAATATTCTTAAGCATCAAATGTTGTATTGCAAAATAATATACGGTGTTGAGAGTTTATTGCTATGAATATATTTTTTCATTTATTTATCCAGCTATCTGCATATGAACACACAAATACTTTCAAGTAAATTTGAGTCAGTAGTAGATATAAAAATAAGTATTCAAAGTTATCAATTTATCTATAAATTATGATGGATAATATTGAATATTTTATGTAATAATATGAACAATAGATAGAAAAATGCAGACTTTCTAAAGAAATTTCATTTGAAGAATAGTGTTGAACAAAATGCTTCTGTTAAAGTGTTTCTGTTAAATGCTGAATTTATGTTGAAAACTCTATTTGAAAGGCGTTAAAATCGTGTTAATGGAGAAACGTGATTTTGTACATATTCATGATATTATAACGTTTAGTAAACTATACGGTTTTTAAGGCCACTCAGAATTTCTTAAATGTGACTTTCTATTCTCCATCTATGAAAAAAATATTAACAATAAATATAGTCCTTTTTAAAATTATATACATCTTAAGCATAGCTTCCGATTAAGAAAATTACACAAATACATTTGAATACTTGAAAAAAATCAAGTATTCAAATGTATTTGTGTAATTTTCTTAATCGGAAGCTATGCTTAAGATGTATATAATTTAAAAAGGACTATATTTATTGTTAATATACATTATATTTGCTTTTTTGAATAATTTAATAAATTTTGCCAACTCTATGCGACACTTCTTATCAATATAAGAAGTTCAGTAACCACTTTTAACAGGAGCTATTTTGAGGAATTATCAAGTTATTCATGTAGAAGCAGCTCATTGGTTCAAATAATGGGAATTTTTTGTAGCTTCAAAATATTTTTAAAGAGCATTGTTCGTCTTGGGTGGAAGCACTACTTTTATCTGCTAATTTGAACTAATTATCTCCACATTTGCCAGAATAGTGAATCACTTGAGTATTTTCTTATCTACTTTAATTGCTCCTGAAAGTAAGGAACTCGATACTTTGTGGATGTTTGCCGATAGTTTTTTTCACTTTAAAAAGTCCAAGCTTCATGGTTAAAACTTGAAAAAATTAAAACTTCATTTTCACATAATTAAAACAAAATTCGAAACGTTTTATTGCTAGTTGAAAGATCTAATACCCGTGCAAGGATATACAATTTTATGACATTCAAATTGTTGAAACGTGATAATTCATTGGAATAGCGTATTTTATGGTCTCATAATCAATTGTCATCGTTAAATTCGATCATTCATTACATTCGCCTGCAAATCTTATCAGTTCCGTATCTATTCACGACGTCAGTCATTATGATGATAACAATATTGTTATTTTTATAATTTATTTAATTAAGTATTTAAATCTTGTTATAATCTATCAAGAATATGAGACCATGTGAAGCTTTGAACCTTCTCGATTCATAGCAAAAATATCCATGATAAATAGATGAATAAAAACTAAAATTATTGCCAAAATATGTTTAAAGTAATTCTCATAGTATAAAACAAATAAGCTATTATGATTCTGTAATAGGCTGGTGTGATATAGTGATACTTATTCATAATGAAAACACTTTAATATAGTTTGATATCACAAATGTGAACATTGTACAATGTATATACATTGTAATAAAATGTATTCTTGTTAACAGACTATATTCTAGTGTTTTCATTCAAATAAGTTATCGATCAATCAATAATATACGAATTCTACTAAGCCGAACTTCTTGAATATCAATTAAAATAAAATTAAAATATCATTGTCAAAACCATTTATTTCATTGACAAATTGAGAAACAAGTTTTGGTGTTGCACTAGAATATCAGTTAACTCATTTGAGAGGTATAAGGCCGTTTGCTCAGTGCCTGTTTAAACGGAATCTCAGCCTAACCTGGATTAAATCAATGTTGAGTTTCGTTTGCTAACCACCATATTCATATTGAGATTAAACCACCAGATTATTTAATTCAGTCTCAGCTCTCATTGTGCAAACGACACATAAAGACTACATAAGTACCCAGCTGGGTAATATAGTTTCTGTAATAAAGACATGTATTGACGTAGCGTTCTTACGCCACTTACAAGCACAAAGATTTTTGGACGTTCAATTTTTTGCCGTCATTATGAATTCTACCTGATTATACGGAACTTGACAAACATCGTCTGTTTGACATCATCTGTTTAATTTAATAGATTTCATAAGGACGTCCAAAAAAGTATGTATAAAAGATAGAACATCCTCCAAATCCTCTGCTTTTTTTGAATATACCTAGTGGGGTGCCACAGGGGTCGATCCTGGGACCTCTGCTATTCATTATATACGTCAATGACCTCCCAACATCAGTCTCCCCATTCAAGGTTAATAATGTTTGCGGATGATACTACAGCTTTAGTAACAGATAAAAATCAAACAAATCTGGCAAATAATATAAAAAATTACCTTGATACCATGTCCTGCTGGCTCAAAGCAAATGGACTCTCCCTTAATTATAATAAAACTTTTTTAATGGAGTTTAGCTACAGATCAACAGACAACAGAATTTTTCTTTCATTAACTGACAGCAAACTGAAACCAGCGATATTAATAAAATTCTTGGGTGTTACAATAGATGAGCATTTGACTTGGAAGGAACACATACAGAGTCTCACCTCCAAGTTGAACCGTGCATACTTTATGATTCTAAAATTGTCTCATTCGGTGGACAGAAACACCCACATCACAGTATATTATTTATTCATTCATAAATGGAGACAACGGGGGTCACCCCAAATCTGTCTCCTTTACATATTTGTACAATACAATATTGAGATTAGAAAAAAGGAAAAAAATAGTTATAATATTATTGATAATAATAATAAGAAAAATATTAATAGGAAATTAATGTATAAGAAAAAGAAGAAAATGACAAAAAAATACAATGAGTACAAAAAACTTGTAATCTAGTTGAAAAAGAGAAAAAAACTTGATAAATGCAAAATTGAAAAAAACAACGATTGAATCAAAATATGATCAGAACTTCTTATATAAATAATAACAAAATACCGTACCTCTCGCCCCAAACCATCTATGCTATGGAAATATCTTCTGGGGTAATTCAACAGACAGTTCTAAGGTATTTTTAATGCAAAAAAAGATTATTAGAGTGATTTTCGGGTTGAGACAAAGAGACTCATGCAAGTCTGTTTTTCAAAATTCTCAGATTCTCACCTTGCCTGCAATCTACATTTATCAGTTATTAATTTTCATCAAGAGTAATATCAATAAATTTCAATTTTGCACAGAGAGACATAATTACTCCACACGCAATCAGCATTTGCTGTTGTATCCAGTCCATAGACATGCGACATATGAGAAGAATTCCTCTTATTCAGGATCAAGATTATATAATAAATTACCTGAGTCCATTCGAAAAATCGAATCTCTAAAGCTCTTCAAGAAATCTGTGAAAAGAATCTTAGTTGATAAAGCGTACTACTCGGTGGCAGAATTCAATTAACCATAAACTCTGCACTCAATGACACAAATTAAAATTCTCACATTTGCTCTATTTTTAGGACTAAGAATAATGATAGACCTAATATGGGATACTTTGTTATATAATTTTTTATATACTGTTACTGTCTATTTTACCTGTTAGAAATCTTACTTAGTTCTAAAAATTATTACTCCACATATATTATTTATAAAAATTAACAAATAAGACTCATAAGGTTTATTTGACAAATCACCTATCAAATGGGAGTATTCCCAATATTATGATGTAATGTGATGAAATAATAAATAAATAAATAAAGGATCTGGCTTTTGTAGACCTGATTATCAAATTAATAATTTTAATTAATTAAATAAATTTCATTAATACATTCTCCATTATTCTAATTCATACAATTAACTACGTTGCAAGCGTTCAGCATGACTTTATTCTGTGAGCTTTATAGTGGTCCCATTGATTAGAGTTCATATTTTATAGGATCCATAGTTTATTAGTTATTTTTCTCATTCTACTGGAGATCATTTTTCCAACTCTTATCTTTCTCCATGAGCTTCTGTATTCTTCTAATTCAGTTTTGTGTTTTGCAGGCGTTTATCGGCATAGCGTTTTCAGTGGGCTTCATAGTGGGGCCGGTGATAGGCGCCATGTTCGCGAGGTGGGCACAGACCCAGGCTGGCCACTCGCAGTGGTTTCGTCATCCCAGCGCTCTTCGCTCTCGCTCTTGGAGTCGCCGATCTCGTCTTCATCGTATTTTGTTTCAAGGAAACACTGCCTAAGGTAAGCTCTATGGCTATGCTATATCACTTTTGTATAACTTGAAGCTCCGTCGAATCACACCTGGCAAATGTTATTTTTACAATCGCGGTTAAGGGACATCATTGCACTCAGGCCCGGCCCCAGGGGTGGGAGGACCGGGCGGCCGCACAGGGCGGCAGATTTTTGGGGGCGGCAAATTTTAAGGAACGGAAAATTTTAAAATGCAAATAAATAATAAATTCAATGTGAATAGTAAAATTTTATAAGAAGCTTTTCCATACTCAAGCTAATGAAGTCATATATCTAAGATCAACAATGTCCCAGGAACGTGTGAGTGGTCTAGCGAACATAAAATATCTCAGTTCCTAGATCTTGAAGAACTGGAGAAGGAATTTTTCTATGCAAAGGTCAGACGAGTTCTACTAATGAAAAAATTGTGTTGAACAAACTCGTGTTGTAGCAATTGTAGTTTTGATTACTTAGCAAGATAAATAGGCCCAATAATCTGTTGCAGTCTCTTGATTTAGAACTTAATTATGTTTTCTCATTGTGTACCGTATCTGTTCCGAACATAAAAATAGTTTAATCAGATATTTTGTGTTACTGTTCTAGTCCAGTCAATTAAAGATTATAGAATGAAAAGTTTGGAACACACTTTTCAACTCCACAGCTCTTTCAAGGATAGTAAGAGGATTAACATATCAAAAGTCCTCACCCCTACGTCATGTGCTAAAGGAGTGGAGGTGGTTTGAAAGTACCATTTTTTCATTTTTCTCATATACATCGGAAACTATGCATCTTATAAACATTTGGACATTATAAAAAATTGAAGCTCACAAAATTACAACAAGTTTTATTCTCTACATTTTCTTCATATCTCTTATAGTTTCTGAGATATCCGCTCTTGAAGGTGAGACATTTTTTGAGAAAACACTTCTGCCTCCAATTTTTTCATCTTTTCGGCCTTATAATTTTTGAACGATTGATGAAAAAAATCCGTGCTGATTATAAGCTGACGGAGCATCAAATTATCTTCAATTTGATGTATATTTTCACTATTTTACGCATTTCCCTACGACTGTTGCAGCAGTTTTAGTGTTGAGAGTGAAATTTTCTGTTCAGCAACAATAGATCAGTTGACCATGAAATTTGAAGGGAATGTTTGGAACTCAATTTTAGACTTTGCAGCTTTGTTGACACTAGTTTGGAGGTGAGCATATCAAGAATCCCAACCCCTACATCATGTGCTAAAGGGATGAGGGTGATTTGAAAGTTGCATTTTCCACTTTTACTTACATGCTTATATCTTGGAAACAATGAGTTCTATTGACATAATCATCCACATAAAAATGAAGCTCAATGAATTTCCTACAAGTTTTGTTTTGTAGAGGTTTTCAATAAATATGATACTAACTTTTCGAGATAATGTTCGAAAGTGATTCATTCTCAAAAACTCAGTTTTTCTTCCATTTTTCGCTCTTTCAAGTATTTCAACTTTTCAACAATTGATGAAAAAAGAATGTGCTAACTGTTTGGTAGGAAGTTTAGAAACAACCCCTGTGTTCAGTTCCGCAGAGGTTCCAATAGGTACTCAATATGGATGTTAATACTGAAGCACACTCCAATAAAATTTATGATTACAGAAAAGTGTGATATTCGAAAAAAGTCACTTGTTGCAAATCTTGATATTTGACTCTCAAACCTAAAACTGCTGCAACAGTCATAATTATGGGAATGCGTGAAATAGTCGAATTATACATGAAATGAATGATAATTTAATGCTCTACAATCTCGTAGTAAGCACATTCTCTTTCCGTCAATTGTTGGAAAGTTAAAAGAATTGAAAGAGCGAAAAATGGAAAAACTGGGGTTTCGAAAATGCATCACTTTAGTCTTTAGAACATATATATCTCAAAAAGTATCAGATTTATCGAAATCCTCTACCAAACAAAACTTTCACTCTCAACACTAAAACTGCTGCAACAGCCGTAGGGAAATGCGTGAAATAGTGAAAAAATACATCAAATTGAAGATAATTTGATGCTCCGTCAGCTTATAATCAGCACGGATTTTTTTTCATCAATCGTTCAAAAATTATAAGGCCGAAAAGATGAAAAAATTGGAGGCAGAAGTGTTTTCTCAAAAAATGTCTCACCTTCAAGAGCGGATATCTCAGAAACTATAAGAGATATGAAGAAAATGTAGAGAATAAAACTTGTTGGTAATTTTGTGAGCTTCAATTTTTTATAATGTCCAAATGTTTATAAGATGCATAGTTTCCGATGTATATGAGAAAAATGAAAAAATGGTACTTTCAAACCACCTCCACTCCTTTAGCACATGACGTAGGGGTGAGGACTTTTGATATGTTAATCCTCTTACTATCCTTGAAAGAGCTGTGGAGTTGAAAAGTGTGTTCCAAAATTTTTCCTCCATACCTTTATTTGAGCATTCGTTGCCTGCACTTATTCCTCAATATTTATATTTAAATGTCATTTTCAACTTGAAAAGCTAATAACCTTCGGGCAAATTTTTAAGTAAACAATTATTAGACGGGATACCTGGTGGTGGGGAGCGGCGTTTGCCGATTTCGCCCAGGGCGGCAAAGTCCCTAGGGCCGTGCCTGATTGCACTGTCGTCCGGCTCCCCACTTACCTGCGATTGAATTTAACAGACGAACGCACAACCGCGAGTAAAACTCATACAGTATACGACTTATAGTATAATCTATATTGTCTCAATGAGTGAATACCTATTTTATAGGTGAATATTGAAAACACTACAAGTATACAATTCAGTAATTCAAAGAAAAATTATCACATTGGAATCATTTTTAGTTTGATCATAGAGAAAAGATGACATACGAAGATATCCCATGGTATAGGGATTTTATGTTCCAAATTTCACTGTTTGTTCAAGCATATATTCCACATAGTTCTTTTTCGAGAAGCTATGTGACGCTGGTAATCTCTCATTCTGTGCCGTTCATACACGTTCACTGACAGTAATAATTGACAATAGTTTATAGTAATAGACAATAATCGGCTTGAACAAACAGTGAAATTTGGAACATAAAATCCCTATACCATGGGATATCTTCTTATGTTATCTTTTTTCTATGGTTTGATCAATTAGTTTGTTGAAATGTTATTAATGTCTAGTAAACTAAATCAGCATCGACCAACACAATATGATTACATTCTCATTCAATGAAGATTAATTGTAGTGCTGGAACTTTATGATTATTTATGATTATATGAATGCAATTTCAGTATTTATCCATCCAGAGTTAAAATATTGGATTGAATTAATTTTATTTTTGAATGTTTTTTGTTACAGGAGAAAAGAGCATCATCTGTTGTGGGAAGTCTAAGCCAAGCTTGTTCTTACATCAGCATTCCAGCTCTTTTCAAATTCTCTGCCGTTCAAAATTTGCCCAGCAAAGGTAAGAGCTGTGAGCATTAAACAAGAAAATGCTTAAACTGCAGAAGAAGTTTAACTTATGTATCAATGTATAAATAAATAAATAGAATAGCAATAATAACTATAGCATCTAGAAAACGAATATCCCAATGTACCTAGAATACCTGTATTCTAGGTACCTTAGAATATCATAATTGAAGATTGATTACTTGAGGTGTTTGCACATAGAAAGCGTTCAGGCATTCCAAGTTCTGCAGTGGTAATTAAATACAAGCATTCTTTTTCAATTTCTTAATTGAAGATGAATAAGATACTATCAAACAGAGAGCTAGTATTAGGATCTGTAGCTTTGGTATCAATTTTATAAAATTATGAGCGTCCCTTTCTCTCTTTTTCTCTCCTTCTCGTACTAATTCAATAATTTCTTCAGATTCCTTGTATTTAGTTTCCAAGAGCGCGGAACTCGGAACGCCTGATCGCTCTCTGTATGCACACACCCCAATAATAATAATTGTAATTATTATATATTATTATTTGGATAATTAATAATATCTTGATTAATAATTGTAAAGATGAATGTACTTTAATTGATGGTTGTTCCAGATGTGAAAGAGCTGCAACTGCTCGGCCTAGTCTACTTCGTGTACTTGTTCCTGTACTCGGGATTGGAGTTCACACTGACGTTCCTGACTCACAGTGCCTTCCAGTTCACGTCCATGCAGCAGGGATGGATGTTCTTCTGCATCGGCCTCACTATGGCCGTGTTGCAAGGCTCCTGGGTGCGGCGGATTCCTATAGAAGCTGCTAGGAAAACTGCCACTAAGGTTAGTTCAATAATATTTTATCCCAAAATTCTCAACTCATTTTTAACTGCATAGTGCATATTCCACTTTCAACAATATTTCTTATTTGATTACTTATCCATTAATTTGTTAAGGCTGTGCAAATGGAGAAGAAAAACTTTCTACTGGTGAAATTTTTCAAAGGAAAAAACTTTTTCTCCTATTATTACTTTTTGAGGTATGAGCGCATAAAATTTGAATTTTTGGGACAGGTCATAAATCCATGAACTTTTGAGGATATATTCTTCATGGTATTGCTGATTGAATAAAACAAAACGTTTCTGAAAATATAAATTTTTGATTTTTTTTAAGTTATTCAATTTACCAAAAATATTTTTGGTAAATTGAATAACTTTGTCAAAAATTTATATTTTATACTCAAAATTTCATGGATTTATTTCTTACCGAATTTGAAATGCCCTGTGTTTCCTGAGAAAACTTTTTCATTTTGATAGCTTGATTGTATACAAATCGAAAAACTTTAAATAATGTCACCAGTAGAAAGTTTTTTTAGCCTTTGCTCAGCCTTAACGTGACTGGAAAAGTGGAATTAATTTATTGATACATGTACTATGTGTTTTTCTCAGATATCCACATAAGTTTTGATGAGTCGCGGTGTATAACGAATTGTCTTCAATTTTGTGTTAAGCTTAGAAGTTGTTTTGAGTGTAGTTTAGTTGAGCCAAGTTTAGATAGGTTTTGTTGAGTTTAGATTAAGCTGTTTATTTGAGTCAAGTTCAGCTGAGTTTAGTTGGGTCATAGAGAAATTATGCTAATTTTTATCTATGGTTGGGTTGTGTTGAGTTTAGTTTAGTGAGTTGAGTTGTTTGTGTGATGAGATGACTTACATTATTTGTTTTGCATTCAGTGAATTTATTAATTTGTATTTCATTTTTATTGATTTTGAGTCAAGTTTAGATGTTTTGTGTTGAGTGTAATCGAGTTGAGCGAGTTGAGTTGTTTGTGTGATGAGACGTGTTTTTATCCTTTTGTTTTGCGTTTAGTTCGTTTTGTTGTATTTTTGCTTGAATTTTGTTCATATGAGTTGATTTGTATTGAGATACGTTCAATTCATTGGTATACTCGAATTTAGTTGATTAATAGAGTATACGAGTAAGCTATAAGTTTATTTTTATTGAGATACGTTCAATTCAGTGGCTTATTTATACGTTCAATTCAGTGGCTTTGTGTAGCAATGGCAAGTTGAATAGTGTTGGAATGATTCGAATTATTTTTTAATTGGAGATAATATTTATTTTTTTCAGGGGCTACTAATCATTATTCCATCATTTCTATGTGTGGGATTCGCTCCTTCAACAACTCTACTCTACTTTGGACTCTTCCTATTTGCAGTCTGTAAGTCAATGCTATTTTTCATATTTTCCCCTATATTTGTATTGAAGGTTTTAATGATACTAATAGTTTCAGACATCGACAAATTATAAACTCTGGAACAGTAACTCAACATCTTGAAACTTCAATCTAACTTTTTCAAATTTCAACACGAATTTATATTCTTTACTAGTAAATATTTTAATGATCAAATTGAAATACTGTAAAATTATTCTTGAATACAATCTAATTATTCAAATATAAAGAGAAGATCATTTGATTGTATATTTAAATGAGACCCGCATAGGCTTGATAAGTTTTATCTTCTAGGAGAAAAATACAAATTATGAATTCAATAAAAATCTTGAAATCAATTAACATAGAATAAGTTACTGTGTTTACCAAATTTATTTCTATGAAACATTATTATTAGTTCTTAAATATTATTATTTGTACAGTAATGTATATAGTTTACAGAAATGTCGTGCCTAATACAAATACTTGGTACTTATAGTAGTTGATTGATATACGGTAATTCGTATAGTAATTTGATATAGGTTATTGTTTGCTATTTCAGCTACAGCAATGGTTGTGCCATGCTTTATGACGTTGGCTTCCCAGTTTGGCTCTTCGGCACATAAAGGGACAGTGATGGGAATTTTCCGATCCCTAGGTGCCCTAGCAAGGGCGCTCGGCCCTATTGTGGCTTCCATTGGTGAGTTTTCAATGCTATCAAAGTTTTCAAATGATTTTTCTTCTAATGTAGATCTTATTGATTTGCTAAAGTTTCAGTTCTTAGGTCCAGTTCTGGTCAAGTATTGTGAGTTAGCTTATTATAGTTGTTAAGGCTTTTATGCTACTTCACTCATATCTACATACATTCTGTCCTAATACATTTTTAATGTATACAAAAAGCTGTAGAGGGCTTACAGTATGCGCCCCTAGCTTTGCCTCCGTGACTTTAAAACGGCATACAGGCAAGGTGTGGTTCGCGGGGTGATATTCCTACTTTTAGAAAAATATGCTCCAGAGTACCTACATCCCTAGATGGAGGAAGCTTCCTACAGAGTTGAGACACTACCTCCGTAAACAAAGCCATTCGTGTGACGTCAACACAGGTAGGGCTCCTACCAATACCTACTATTACTAAGTCTCTCGTAGTACTAAGTAATAGTAGGTACTAAGTAATAGTAGGTATTGCTCCTACACCAATCAACATTACTAAGTAATAGTAGGTATTGCTCCTACACCAATCAAAACACTAGCTGATATAGATCAGCTGAAATTAACGAATTTTTTTATTGGAGCCCTACCTGTGCTGACGTCACACGAACGCACTACGTCTTTGTTTACGGAGGTAGTGGTTGTGGTCGATGTTTTTGAACGAGTAATATTATAGTCTCGTGGCTCTCCGCCGATAGGCTAAGCTACAGGACCCGGACTATACTTCAGGCATTAAGATAGATTTCCTCATATCAGTATAATTGTGAGGTAAAAATATAATTTAATAGTTAAAATATAATTTATGCTAAGCACATGTTCTGTAAGCTCATGTGAATATTATTGTGAATAATTCCCATGAGCTCTAATGCGACTATTGTCACTCAGCCCAACCGAGCAAGTATGAATAGGCCCATTAGAACTCATTAAAGAACTTTAAATCTTTATTGAATCCTGTTGAATCTTTTCAACGATTGTTAGCTACTTGTAATAAACTGAGAAAACATCAAATATTAATTAGAAAGTCGAAATCTATTGAAAAGTCATCAATTATAATATTATAATTCTCATGAAAAGCATGAGGAATGATAAATCGTGATTTATGATAGTGTATGAAAGCGGATTCTCACATATAGTATCAGTCAGTGACCGATACAGTGAAAATAATTTCTCATGAGTTTCTATTGGGACTTTTCCACTCAGCCCGGCCTAGCGAGTATGAATATTTACATAATTATAAGGATAATAATCTCACTGTGTCAGACACGTTTACTGATACAGATATGTGGGAGTCCGCCTTTATGCAGTGAAATTATAATATGCTAATTGCTATCATTCATTTAATTTACAAGGATTATTGAATGAACAAATAATGCATTTTCTATCTACATCTAATCTATATCATAACATTCAGTATACGAATTTTGTCTAGCCTTTCTAATTATCAAATTTGTTTTTTCCAGCTTATTGGTCTATCGGTTCATCAGCCACCTACTGCATTGGTGGGCTCTGCCTGTTTTGGCCTTGGTATAAGCTACACTCCAGCCTACGACCCAAAGTCAGCTAGTGCAAAGTTGGTATTGAAAAATGATTAACTCGAAAGACAGACAATAATGATAAAGATAATCAAGCAACTCTACATGACTGAGAATATTCAGGGTTTTCCTTACTCATATTCAGGATTAACTTATTTCTATAGTCTATAGAGTTTTATTAGTAGAAGCATCCGATCAAATCAAATCAAACCTTCAATGTGTTTATTATTTTAATAGACAACTGACACATTTTATTGTAAAAATTTTAAACTTAATCGACGACTACTTTTAATGTTTTATTAATGGTATCAATATTTAAGATTTGAGAAAGAATGGAATAGTTTGTTATAAGTTTGACATATTAATTGTAAAGATTTTTATCTTGGCTGACCACTATTAATGGTTTTATTACTTTTATTGATTGTATCTATCGTTTGTAATAACTCGTCAATTATGTAGTGAAGATTTGAAAACTTTTTGAATAGTTTCAGAGTTGTGCAGTATTATTGAGAAGATTTGAAGACTTTTAAATTTGAAGACTTGAAGACTTTTGATAGCCTACTTGTAATTGGAACCTGTTGCATTATTGTATTTCAGAGTTATTCAACGTCCATCTATAACAAAACATCATGTCAAAATAGTTCTGTAACAGTTTTCACTACAAACCTCAAATTTTAAACTGTGTTTAAAATTGTTTAAACAATTTTAATTGTTTGTCTGTTTTATCAACAGTGATAAATTGTCTATTTTATAAAAAGATTGGCATGTATTATTATTACATTGCTCTCAAGTTGGGAAACTTTTAATCTAAAATTATGATCATTTGAATGCAAAAATCATTCGTAATAATACAGTATTATACAGTGCAATAAATTATATGCTATTATACAGCCACTTTGCATTTACAAGGTTTTTTTAACAGCTTTGTTTGTTACAATCTGTTGTTTATAAGTTAGTTTGGTGTTATCTGTATTGATGTAGTTGTATTTTAAGAACCAAGTAATCAACAATCTTAAGATTAGACTTAATAAAACCATTGAATATTTTTATACCAGACTGATTGTTTTCAGTAGCTAAAATTTGTATTTTATATGATACTGTGTCATCCAATTACAAATAGCTTGTTATTATCACTTCTTATCGTTATTGAAATTTTCTTTTCAATAATTATATTTTATTTCATATAGTTTTACTACCTCTGCTATCTTTAGCTTTGCTTTCATACTACTTATTTTCACATTTCAATTATTAAATGCTCTAGAGCTAAGATAAATTGAATATTTTATTCGAATTCTGACGTTGATGCAATATTTGACAGTATTAGAATAATGGATTTAATTGATAAGATGCGTTACCCATTCCCAACGGTATAATATTGTGATCACTCTCAGTATTTTTTATTATCATTGTCTATATTTGTTAGTTGAAACTACATTCGCTTTTACATATTTGTATATTTATAAAAAAATATTCTATATATTCTATGTAAAACTTATATGTATTTTAAATAAACTTGTTGTCTGAAAGAACGTGTGTTTTATTTTTGAACGATCAATGAAACTTTTTCTATCTTCAATCCTTTAATGTACCATATTCAATTCAATGATAGCTTGTAAACGTCCAGTCAACAATCAATAACATTAATAAAAAATAAATTATAAAATTAATAATCAATCGTCATCCTCGTCATCTTCATCGCCCTCCTCCTCTTCTTCCTCCTCCTCTTCGCCCTCTGTCTCAGCCACCTTCTCCATCTCCTTCTTCCTCTGCTTTTCCCGCCATTCCTCCTCCATTTCCGGTGTGGGATCGGTCATTTCCATCACTTCCGGTCCGATCTCGTACTCTTCCTCGGGATGCGGAAGTGGGGCTGGTGAGTACCCGCGTGCCAAATATTTGTGACCCCACCCAATGTAGATATTTCCGTAGCTCCTGAAACGTAAATTTTTTAACTAAATAAAATTTGAAATAAGTACATAATGAAGAGATTCATTCTTCTCATGGCTAGTTTCAGCAAAGGTTTTTCATCCTAAATTGAACTATTTAATCTATATATATATAAAAGCGAAATGGCACTCACTCACTGACTGACTGACTGACTCACTCACTCGCAGAACTAAAAATCTACCGGACCAAAAACGTTCAAATTTTGTAGGTATGTTCAGTTGGCCCTTTAGAGGCGCACTAAGAAATCTTTTGGCAATATTTTAACTCTAAGGGTTGTTTTTAAGGGTATAAATTTCGTCTTTAGCATGTATATTCTTCTTCTCCCAATCTCTTAATTATAATTGAATTATCCATATCATAAGTTGCTACAGAACTATAATCAAATAGAGTACCTCTCCGAAACAGTTGTTAACTGGCAAATAAGTTAATAATTTTGTCAGGTTGGCATTAAGTTGAGTTGACTTTTGTTAGGTTGGCACCAAGTTGAAGATTGAAATGAATTTTTCGCGGAAAAATTGATTGGGCAGTGCTACTTCAATCAGAGCTATTCCTGGGAATATTATATTACTAGCCTCAGGCTCGCTTCGCTCGCCATATCCGTTTAGCCAGACGTTTAGTCTGGACCCCCGACTGGATTGTCCTAACATATGATAAAAATGCTCAAATAAAAATGCAGGCGAGCGAAGCTAGACGGATATGGCGAGCGAAGCGAGCCTGAGGGCTAGTTTTATATAAACTAATGAACCACTATTTTCACTTCAACAACAGTATTAAGATAGCCTACTTGGTGCCTAATGAATATGGGGTCCAGTGCCCTGAATCGCGTCCAAACTTTACAAGTAGGTTTGGATATTCTAGTGAAATTAGTTTATTCAGATTATTCGGCCCGGTTGCATAGCAGTCGGTTAAATTTTTAATCGTGATTAATTTCACGAGAACCAATCAGAGAAGGCGTTTTCGAGAAATAGGTTTCTCTGATTGGTTCTCATGAAGTTAATCATGATTAAAATTTAACCGGCTTTTATGCAACCGGCACTTAGTATTTCAGAGTATTGTCTCTAAGTTTATCGATAGTGACGATATTCATTTCAGTCAGCATTGGTTGAATGGGTAGTAGTGTTATTTTTATGAGGAATGCTGACAGTTTGAGATGAATATCATTGTAGCCATTCTTCTCTCACAATCCGTTCAATCTATTAAAAAGAAAAAATAAATTGCAACAGATTATCACATAGATGCCCCCCTACACACAGACAAATATTCTTGTAGGGGATTCCCTAAAATATTAATTTTATTGTGTATCATGTATTTTTTTTTGGAAAATAAACGTTTTCGATTTGACATCTCTGACTGACAGTTCGAGAGGTAATTGAGTACTAGTAGAAATTCAATTTTCTTGTAAATTAGTGAGATTCCCGCTTGCGTCAATAGTGAAAAAAATTGATTCTAGAGAATGTACCCCAAATAATATTAATTTTTGATTTGATGATTTCCAATGCAACATTTGAAAATTAATATCATAAAGTGTAAATACGATGTAGAAATTACTATTTCAAATATTTCATTAATTTGTACTGCAATGTAAAACATTTGAGTGGACACGATACTAGTAGTTCTGTGAACAGTAGACCTCACGCAGTATTCTCATCCACAAGTACCTCATTGAAACTATAGACCTTATGGGAAATACAGCAATAGACTGGCCTCTCCACACATAGGTAATCACTTGTCAGCTGATTTATGATGAATAATTAGTCTGATTTTTACTCTAATATTGGCGTATGAAAGAGGCTCCTTTTTCCTTCTATATTATCCTTGAAATGCAAAATTTCCAAAAACCTTGTATATACGTCGACGCGCAATTAGAAAATGAACATACCTGTCAAATTTCATGGAAATCTATTACCGCGTTTCGCCGTAAAGGCGCAACATTTAAACATTCAAACATTTAAACATTAAGAGAAATGCCAAACCGTCGACTTGAATCTTTGACCTCACTTCGCTCGGTCAATTAATCAGGAATATTTTCTAGATTCTATTACAGAAGTTCTTGGTAGGGAAATTTCTAGGACTCAAATTTTCAAAATATTCAAACTTCAATAAACAGACCTTCCAGAAGCAAACGCATAAGCGCCAGGCCACAAATTGGACACGACAAACGCGACTGCATTCTCTTTGGCGTAAGTCGACGTCTGACGCACACTCCACATGGTTCTGGTCTCCAGACAGGTGTCACCTGACAGAGGGGTCAACAGGGGCAGAGCCTCCTCAGCCACCTCTTCACCTTCTCCTTCCTCTTCTTCCTCCTCCTCCTGTTCTTCTTCTGCCTCCTCACCTTCCTGCCAAAAAATAGATATAGTGAGGTCCACGTTATAATGACAGTATTTGATCAACTTTGGTTTTGCTATCCTTGTCTATCATTCGACAAAGCCGGTGGTACTATCCTTTTCTAGGTCCATATCGATGCCAATTATGTTTTTGACAGTGTAGAAATATAATTAATTAATGTAGAGAATCGGCATCACTATTCTCCTATCTTTATCTACTGCCATTATAACGTGGACCTCACTATAAGTTCACTTGAATTATACAAATTAAATATAATAAAGGACAGTATTGCCTTATACACGTACGGTATAGGAAATTCACGAATGACGTATCATCACGTCTTAACTACTGGATTGATTAACTTTATTTTAATTCTTAAGTTAATTTTTAATTCTTCAAGATTTCAGTAAGCCGAGTTTTAAGTTTGCCAAATTTTTAATTAATTCATTATAATAAATTAATTAATTCACGTGTACGGGATAGGGAATTCACGAATGACGCATCATCGCATCTGAACTACTGGACTGATTAACTTGAAATTTTGCATATCGACTCTTTATTTACCAAGGATGGTTATAGGCATATTCCAATTTTTTCAAGATTTCAGTAGGTCAAGTTTTTAATTAGACCCTTAAGGAGCGCGGGTTACCTGCTACTATACAAATAGTTATAAGAGTATTGGTGGATATTAAATAAAAAAATTAATAATTATTGTCATAAACCACAGATTTATTGATACTTATAAAGACCGGTTTCGGTTGTTACACCATGTCAATCTCAGTTTATCAGAGATTTTTATTTAATATGAATAGTTACCACAATATCAACTTCTCAACTACACAAAAAGTATTGGTGGAGGTTGATGATATTGTGCTGGTGATCTATCATGAATAATAATAATAATAAACCTTTCCAAAACCCCATCCATCAGAGCTTAACAATAATTGTACAACATTGAATAAATAAATAAATACGATTTTTTTGAGATCTTAAGATCATAGACAATGTTGGTGATGTTTCCAGTGCATACAGTACTTCTCCTTCGCTAGTGTCTGCTACAGGCTTCAACTAATAGCCTACTATTCCATTTATTTCTGAAAAATGTTAACTAGTTTCTCAATGGAATAGAATGATAGATTTCAGCAGGCTTGGATTATATTACCATTATCAGTTTATCTAACAGATATAGAAGCTGTGAATTTGTGAAATGCACTAATAAACTAACTCATTGATTGACTTTCTGGAATTTGTTGGAGACAATGTCATATTATAGATATTCTCCACCTTCCACCATGCGTATCAATTCATTAGAAGAGAGAAGTTTATCAAACTGGAAGTCTATGCTTCCTTCTCAATATATTGTAATAGATTGTGCAAGTGTGAATAAATGAAATTAAAAATTTAAAAATAATACTGAGCAAACTGATAAAGAGTGATGATGAATCAACATTGGTAGATAATAAAAAATAAATGTTTTGTATTGAAACACATAGACCTACTTCTTCATCTTTGATCGGTTTTGGCTTCCAAAATGTGGCTCGACCTTGCTTCAGAAGGTGGAAGGCATGATGGACCCAAAACGACATTGACGGATCTGTCAACTCTTCTATAGATGCAGGTTCATATTGCGAATTGGATACAAAGCTCATTTTCTTCTCTGGAATATAAGAGAATTACAAAATTATAAAAAAAATTATAGAGAATCTTTTTTATCAGAGATATTGTGTGACTGGGCTCGAATCTATTATGCTGCTCTTACATCATCTCAGAACTACTTGGGTGAAGATTTGTAGTTTTTCATAGTGTGAGACGAAAATTAGTGGTTACCCTAGTCTCTGAGACTAGTTTTGATAAAAATCGTCATGGAAAAATTATGTTTATATTGTTAGAGTAGCTATGAATATAGATTGACTATGATCATAGTATTGAATGAAAAAGACTAAGAAATTGTCAAAAAACCACTGATTTCTTAGTCTTTTTCATTCAATATGAATAATTACCACAATATCAACTTCTCAACTACACAAAAAATGATCATAGTACTAAATAATATCACAGAGAAACAATAGCGTAATTAGATATCCCATGGTATAGGGCGTTTATGTCGCAACTTTTACTGTTATCTCAAGCCGATTATTGTTGATTATTGTCGAATTTTACTGTTTTGTTGGGGTGAGAGTGTATGAACAGCACAATATGAGCGACTACAAGCATAGAGAAACGATATCGTAAGTAGATATCCCATGGTATAGGGCGTTTATGTCGCAGCTTTTACTGTTATCCCAAGCCGATAGTTCACGTAGCTCTTTCCTAGGCAGCTGTGAGACGCTGGTATTCTCTCAAATTGTGCCGTTCATACACTATCACACCAACAAAACAGTAAAAATTGACAATATTCGACAGTAATCGGCTTGAGATAACAGTAAAAGTTGCGACATAGATTCCCTATACCATGGGATATCTACTTACGCTATTGTTTCTCTATGCTACCAGTGTCACACGGCTTCACAGGAAAGAATTACATGAACTATCGGCTTGAGATAACAGTATAAGTTGCAACATAAACGCCCTATACCATGGGATATCTACTTACGCTATTGTTTCTCTATGATAATAATATACTGTAATTATTGATAAATAGCCTACTTCACAAAAGGCATGATGGGATGATGGGTTTTCAAATATGAGTTCTAAACTTAAGTAATATCAATTATTATGATGTATAAGATGTTATTGGCAAATCTTCTTTATTGCTTTTGACGGTACAGTTCAATAATGAAAGTATTTAATTCAATGAACTTTTGCCAAGAGGATGAAGCCTTAAGATGAGTGGAAGGATAAATTTATTTTAAATAAAGGAATTAGGAGTATAAAAGCTTCTGATGATAATATAAAATTATTGGCTATATTTGGAAGATTCAGAATAATTATGAATAAATAAGTGTAAGGTATGAGTCAAAGTAGCCACGGTATTGATTGCTTATTAGAAAACTTGAGATCCCTCAATCCCAATCTTTGATAATTGTATATCAACAATCTACCTTCTTCTTCTTCCTCATCCTCGTCATTCTCTTCCTCTTCCTCCTCTTCCAAATCATTGTGGAAAGTGTAATAGCCGAGAGGCGAGATATGAGTGGAAGATGAGATTCTTGCAATTTGTGCTCTCAAGTAGTTCTTCTCATTGCCAGGAAATATGGGGTATGTATTGATCTGTAGAATTAAAACATGTTTTTCAGATTAAAAAATAGAAACGTCAATTTATTTAGTTGATATACTGTAATAAAATGTAAAACAATAATATTCCAACAGCAGATTTACTATTAACAAAAGACTATCAGTAATATGAATACCGGTACCGCACAGTAATATATAGGTAATTTAGATCTGCAATAAATTCTATTAAACAACAATTTTCCCTGAATACAAAGATTTCAACGATGAACTACATATAGCGTTAAAAAACTGTTTAAGAAGAGGTGATTCAGCCTGATATAAAGAATATATCAAAGCAGTACCTCGAAAAATGTATACTGTTCGAACTCCAGAACAATATATTACCTACCTCAGTTTCAAGATCCCCAGTGAAATAGCGTTTGATTTTCCTAGCTATTTGGATTTGCTTTGGTGTCACGTTTGGCAGTTCTATCCAATCATCTCCTGGTTCATTACATACAAAATAAACCTGTAAATAAATAAATTGTATAGAGACAAGAAGATTAATAGTATAGTTTACAAATATATATAATTTCGTTTTTATCAATAATTTATCAAATAACTGTTTATGGCCTACTCTTTTCAAATTGTTCTTTTCAAATTAGTGTCATTTGGCGGTCGTCACTCGCAATATTTTATAGTATTTTTGGAATTCAATAGAAAAAATTCAAATGCTTTTCCATTCTGCCTGAGGTGAGATTTATTCCAACCTATCAGCATTGGTTGAATTAAATGGTGAGCTTTAATACGGTATTATAAGGAATTCAAACAATTCCAAGTGAATCTTTCAATAATTTCTCCTCCGAATTATTAAAAACTCTCACATTAAAATTCACACCACCTCATTACTCTCTTATATATTACAAAAATGTTATTATTGTAATGGAAAGGCTCAATTTTTAATATTTTTTACTCGAATTAATGCACTTTTAAAGTACCGTACTATAATATAAAAAGTTTCATAACTTCAAATGCAGTAGTTACACAATTAAATACAATTTGAACTCTGATAAAACTAAGTTACTTGAAATTGTCACAATTTCTTATAATCATGATTTCCTATTCGCTTAGTGGTTCAGGTATAGTAGTAGGTAGGTACTTTTTTGAATAGGTGGTTGTAGAAATTTTACGTTATCAGTTACATTATTCAATGTGGATATCTACCACTCCATCTCAACTGCAATACAGAAATTAAAAAAATATATTTAAAACATAAGAGCAAACCTTTTTATTGATTCCTTCCCCCGGTGGTTCTGATTCCACTTCGGGTTTAACCTCTTCAATGACTTCTGGTGTTTTTGGCCGTTTATACTGCTCTCTCAGAGGTACAACCGGAGTAACTTTCTCTTTCTCCTCTGAAGACCTTTCTCTGTTCTCATCACTCTTATCTTCACTAGGGTTCTCCTTCATCTGCTCACTCTGTATTCTTTCTTCCTCCTCTTTCTGCTTCTGTTCCTCTTCTTCCATCAGTTTCTTCTCTTCTTCGTCCTTTTCTTCCTGTTCCTTTTCTCCTGCTAGTTTATCTTGTTCTTCCTATTGGAGAAATGGAGAAATAATGGTTGAATAATGTAGCTCATTACTCCAGAAAATATCTTTGACTTTAAAGATGAAAAATACCTTTATAATACTTTTTTATCTCTTATTTACCGGTCATACTTCTTCACAACTCAATGATATACATCACTCATCTATCGTATACCGTGCTTCATAAATAATAGAATATATTCATGACATACTTTCATTCGTCTTGTAGTTTCAGTTAAATCTAAATTATTATAATTGCGGGAGGATACATAATTTTGGGTAACTAAAATCGTATAACTTATAAAAAGTTATAAAATACCCAAGTTATGGTTGGTCCAGGTATGAGAATAAACTTTCTATCCTTGCGAGATGAATAAAAATATTATTATAATAAGCATATGAATTGCAATAATTTACAGGAATCTTATATACCTGGTCTCGTCTCTCAATTTCTTCTTTGGTCAAATCACATTCAGCTATCAAATAATCCTTTTTTAATCCAAAAATTTTTCCCCAGAATCTGAAATAGAATAGTACTTTATCAATTAGTTTTCAAACATAGATGCCCAAGTTTTTGAACAGTTAATTGTTATCTATCATTTTTTCAAATTTTCTTATTGAAAAAAATGTATGAGAAATCAAAAAAATATTTGTATTTTGTATATGATGAATAATTATGACAATGAATTTACTTATTCGTATATGGATTATGAAGAGACTTATCCAAGAGATTCTCTACATACTGCAATTAGATTCGATTACAAATTGCATAGTGTCCTTCTAATTGGGTAAAATCTTACCTCTGATTAGTTTTTCAGTGGAAATGTCATCAATTGGAAGAGACACTCCCATAAACTCTAATAAGAAACAACTATAATAAAATTGGTTTTTATGGGAGTGTCTCATCCAATAGATGAGATTTATAAAGGCCTAACTATTATAGGCCTATAGATTTTTAAAATATATATCATATTCGTTTTTTCAGAGCAGAAAACTCATTGAAATAAATCTGATTTTTAGTGAAAAGAATTGAGCGTCTTACCGAGATGAGAATTTTCTCAAGGTACCCACCCACTTCACTTACTGTAGGCCTACATTGAAAATTTTAATTACATAACTTAACAAAAACCAAACAGGTAGATTACTGTACTAAAATAAAATTGGTCAAATGTTCTCTCTCACTTGTACTTGAGCACTGGTTGAGTCTTCTGTAATTTGATGAGAGACAAATTTATCAAGAATGAGTCATCTTTTGACAGGCCAACACCAGCTTGTCGGAAATTGCTCATAAATTGCAGGAAGCCCATCTTAATATCGGAAGCTGTGGCTCCACCATCTTCGGTCTCTTCCTCGTTAACATCTTCAACTATTTCAGAAGTTTGTTGGATTTCAGCAGCCTCAAAAAGTGAATAAATTTATTAAATTTTGACTTATATCTGTACTCAGAGCAGCTGTTCCCCCAGTCTGGAGGAAACCTTTTCAGAAGGGGGTCCACCCCCGGGAAAAATTATTAAATTCATTCTCAAAAAGCGTATTTTAAAGCTATTTAGGGGCAAGGAAAGGATATCAATTTTTATTTGTTTTTGTGTCATGAGGTACCGGTTCAGCGTATCGGCGTGTACCGTCACAAAAACAGCACTGTTTGTACTTATATAAATAATTCTGTACAGGTACCTACTGGTACTATAATAATGCACATGGATGAGGAGAGATGAAAAACTTGATTCACTTAATGATAAAACATCACTGATGTTGATATTGATAACAGGGCTATTGGGTGATGAAAAATTGTAAAAATATTCAGTTTTAAACTAGAAGTTGGCCTACCACAATAGTAAAATATGATGATTATAATAACATTAACGGTTATTTTCAATACTAGGTCTTAAACCATGAATAAATAACAAATCTATGATACGTAAATACTTAACTTATATACAAGGACTTCTATGATAAAGACTACTCAGTCTAATTTTCAAAAACCAATTAGGAGCTAATATCAATCATTTCTTGAGGAAACCTACCTTTATTAATTCAATGTTTCTTCTAGCATAATCAAGATCAGATGTATGGACATAAACTTTTTGGATATGATTGTTGGAAATCTCGAATCTTTCTCTCTTTACACGAGAGCTGTACTCTTCAAGGAAGTCAATCACATTCACTGGTCTTTCTTCTAATATTTTTGAAATTAGATCGCTTAGATGATTCCATCTAAAAATAAAATTACAAAAGCGTTTTAAAGAAAGAAGGAATTTAAATTTCCAATAAAATTCACAGCCATATGCCTAATAATTATATCATTTTATTAGTCTTAAACGTACGGTAGCTTTTTATCTAACTGATTTGACTGACAGATGAGAAAATATAATTTAATTGTTCTATGGTCACCTGAATTTGCGTTCATTTGCCTGCATATCTGCACCCATATATTGAAGTTATTGTTACTATAGAGTTTAGTTCAGGTTCCATTACTCAGATGAACTGTCCAGTCAAACTGAGCCCCGATAGGATTGAGCTGGTGCTTGAGCCCCTTGAGAGATGAGTCCCTTTGAGGGACTTGTCCCCTTGAGGAACATAGCCCTCACGGGCTAAGCTTGTATAGTCAGTACCTAGTCATTCTAAAAACTGCTGACCTTTGACCTTTTTCTGTACCTCCAAGATTTTATTCTGAGCACCCCCCCCCCCCAAATTTTTGAGGGTACAGTCTGCGTCCAAACTTCCTTCTCCCCCCCCCCACTGTACACCCTTGGACATGACCGCAGTAAACTGAATAGTCATTACAATTAATAAGTACCCTATCGTAGTAACTTATACGGACTAATTTTTATTTTTTGATGCCGGTGCTTCATAACTCTAAAGTTTATCAGCCTGCTTTTAAGAATAATCGACCATACAGTTTAGATTAAATTATGTTTTACTATCTTATTCAGTCAGAACTCAAACCAAAATTATTGAGCCAAAATACTTATTTGATATTTTCTTATACAGTTTAATGAATCACAAAGTGTTTTAGCTCAGTCCCTAAAATTTCCTGTATTTATCAAATACAAAATTAGGTAGGCCTACCTCAAACTACTGTCCTCAACAAATTTTGGAACCGTACTGTATTCATACTCACAGGGAATCATTAGTAGACCCTTCACATTTTGAAAGAAACGACTTTGCCTCAGCAAACGAGCATTTGTGCAGAGTCTGTGATGGAATTCTGTCCAATAGCAATGCAGAAGGATTGGGACTGTCCAATGATGAAGACATATCCGACAAAAGCTGTTCATCTTTGATGTTTTCATCTTCAGTTGTACTTGTATTTGTTGTTTCATCTCTTTCAATTTCCAATGACATTTTTTGGTTGCCAAGAGGCCTGGATTGATTGAGGTTACTTTGGGTAAAAGATTTGTAGGAAGAAAATTGCAGTAGAAAACATTAGTTAAAACTTATGTTTTTACCTACAAATTGAAAATAGGAAACATTAATTATAATTGGGATTCACAAAAATCAAAATAAAGATTTTATGTGGAATTGATTGATAATCTATATTGAAGTTTTTAAAGAGTCTGTAAGTTAACTGGGAATGATTTCTCTATCAGTTTATACAGTTGTAGTCAGCTGTCATTTACTGTCAACTGTCATGTTCAACTGTCTTTTAAGCAGTTTATATTTAATTTATTTTTACTTTCCTCGCCCTATTACCATAGGTAAGGAAAGTATTGCTTTCCGAAAAAAAATTAATGCACCCCAATTTCTGAATTTCTATACGTTTTAAGGTCCCCTGAGTCCAAAAAGTGGTTTTTGGGTATTGGTCTGTATGTGTGTGTGTGTGTGTGTGTGTGTGTGTGTGTGTGTGTGTGTGTGTGTGTGTGTGTGTGTGGTGTGTGTGTGTGTGTGTGTGTGTGTGTGTGTGTGTGTGTGTGTGTGTGTGTGTGTGTGTGTGTGTGTGTGTGTGTGTGTGTGTGTGTGTGTGTTGTGTGTGTGTGTGTGTGTTTATGAGTGTATGTGCGTCTGTGTACACGATATCTCATCTCCCAATTAACGGAATGACTTGAAATTTGGAACTTGAGGTCCTTACACTATAAGGATCTGACACGAACAATTTCGATCAAATGCGATTCAAGATGGCGGCTAAAATGTTGTCAAAAACAGGGTTTTTCGCGATTTTCTCGAAAATGGCTCCAACGATTTTGATCAAATTCATACCTAAAATAGTCATTGATAAGCTATATCAACTGCCACAAGTCCCATATCTGTAAAAATTTCAGGAGCTCCGCCCCATCTATGCAAAGTTTGATTTTAGATTTCCAATTATCAGGTCTCAGATATAATTTAAACGAAAAATTTTGAATGGAAAAGATTGAGCATGGAAATCTCTTCAATTAATGTCTAGTAACATTTTCACCTAAAATTGAAAATAAGCTTGAAATTTGAGAAATTGTAATTATTCAATTGCAAACTGTTGGCAACTGTTGATTCTATTAAATCATTCACTATGAAGAGATAGCAGATCTCGTGTGTATCCAGCGTTATTGACCTGTCACCAGCTGGCTCAGATCATTGACTTGAGATGCGCGTTTACACTAGCGTAAGGTGATCAATTTTCATAACGGCAAGGAAAGTTGTGTGAGTGCGCCACACCAGATTTGTTTTTGATATATTAAAATAAATATCGGGGACCGAGCTTTGCTCTGGAGTACAAAAGCATGAAACATTTATCACGAAAGAAGAAATGATAATAACATTCATACAGAAATGTTCTATCTAATCACAGTAAATTAAGATTAATACCCAGAGGAATGCAAAAATTTCCCTCACAAAGGCCCAGTTGCACAAAAGCCGGTTAAATTCTAATCCT
The DNA here is from genome assembly GCF_014356525.2 of Nilaparvata lugens. Lineage (NCBI taxonomy): Eukaryota > Metazoa > Arthropoda > Insecta > Hemiptera > Delphacidae > Nilaparvata > Nilaparvata lugens. The sequence goes on from NC_052507.1 coordinate 60,077,477, forward strand.
GATTAACTTCACGTGAACCAAATCAGAGAAGACCATTTCAAAAAGATGGATCTACTGGAATTAATCAGGATTGAAAATAACCCGGCTTTTTTGCAACCGGCACCAAGTACCTGATTGAATGATTACAAAAGTTTAAAAGCTGAGTCGTAATATTGACACAGTCCCACACACATGAACACGCTCACTCACTTCCATCACCAATATACGTCGAAATAATTATTATAAGCTGTTTTTCCATAAAAAATGAATAATAATTGTCCTTTTAATGTCCTTTAGCGACTTTTCCCAGGGATGAGACCTTGTGCAATCGAATCGTGAGAATCGTTAGAGCCGTTTTCGAGATCCGGTGAAATACAAACATATAAACATCTAAACATATAAACAGAAGTTGCTCGTTTAATAGTATAGGATAAATTCTAATTTATATACTTTTTCAATTTGCATGTCAACGATGCTAATACCATGTACATGTAAATGCACAAGATGCATTAAATACAGTAATATATCTTTTTTAATGTAGGTACCTTTTCGACCTTTTTGAGTCCGCTTGACTTTATTTGATCCGGTGAGAAATAAAAGGATAGGCTATGGAAGTTTTGTCTAGAGAAATAAATACTAATAATAAATTTTAATACTATTACCAATAATTACGGTATATATCTCGTTCAGTCACGATAAAAATGATGTCGTTACGCCGCTAAAATATTGATTGACCTTATTCTCGTAACTGAACCATCTATACTGTTTTTATTCAGAATCAGATTATTTAGAAACTTTTGTACAATAATATTATAGAAAATCAAATATCAGGATAATAATTGACCAACAAATTGACTTGTTAGAACTGATTTATTAACAATAAAAAATGTGAGTAAAATAACACATTAATAAACGTTTTCAGATATAGAATAAATTAATTCATAAATTCATTTTTCAAAATCAGTTTGAAGGAGTCTATAATCTAAAATCCTATCAAGAGCTCTTTTGACATAAAAATAATAATATATTATCTAGAAGCATACACTCTATTTACAAACAAATTGCTGTACAATATTTATTTCTACATCGAAAGCACATTAAAAAGTTTAGAGTTGGCAAACTTTTTAATTCTTAAAATACACAACAATCTTCACAAGTATTGCTCAAATTATTTCTAAATACCATGTTATACTTATTAAACTAATTAATGGCAATAAATTTGTAAGTACAGTTTGTTGTTTATTAGAAAGTATTACGATTATTGAGTCACTCAAGTAGGTGGATAAAATAAAAATAATAATAAAAGCTCTCTAGAAGTGGTGAATTAAAACCATTATGGTTTCAATTTCTAATGGAATACTGCACCTTGAATAGTTAATCAATTGGCTGTCAGCAAAACAAATTTCATATTCATTAAAATAATTGTTTTTTTTTGTTTAAATAGGTAATTTTCAGCAACCATTTGTGAATTGCAGCCTCTCACATTTGTTGAAACATTAACTATTTTTCAGTTTAACTGGTTCAGTATCCGTTGAACAGCAATTTTTAAAACAAAATTTATAAATTATATACATTCTTGTATGACTTTGAGATTTGCCGTGCTAATGCACTAGAGTAGCAGAGTTATATAAGAACATCAATAAATCTATCAATACGACAATACATCAGAGAGAAATAAATATTTTACATAGAAAATCTTCTAAACAACAATATACAACAACATTACAACTAAATTAACAACAATAATATCTTTTCAATTAAATAGAAATATCGGTTATATTTAAGCCATGTTAGAGTAATTCAATTAAAGCTATTGGTTCAAATCGTCATCAAATAGAATTCTAAAAAAATGTTTCGAATAATTTTTCTTAACAAACTTTTTGTAAATTACTCATCAATATTATTGTATGCAAAATTCAAGATTGGAGACATCATTCAGAATCATGATAATATCAATTTATAATATCTCAGAAGAAATTTTAGAAAGTTTTTTTTGCAGGAAGTTTATGAAATCCATTCACGAAAAACATTATGAACCTGTACAGTTTATCATTATTACAAAAATACTACTCCAAAACGTATGCCATTGAAAATACGGCCCAATTTAATTTTACAAGTGCCTAATAATAGCACTTATTACTCTAAGTACATACTCCAGTTCGAAGCACCATCTCAACAATAATTTCGTCATTGAATAATTACCAATCATCCACTCACAACAATTACAAAGATACGTTGATTGTCATTTTAAAAAAAATGTTAGTCAACCAATTGTTTTCAACTGAATCTACTGTAAAAATTGAATGTATACTATACAGAATACCAATTGAATGTAAAAGTAAGGCACTTACATCTTACACAGTTTGTTTAATTCAAATACCGTAATGAATATATCAATTGGAATAAATAATACATTATTTGCTAATAATTATGTAAACGTTTATATATTGTTTTACATAAACGTTTCATAAAAACGTTATAGTTTGAACGTTTATCGTTTTTTATAAAATTGAATAGATAAAACTTCAATTAGATGAGTCATGTCATCATGTAAGCCTTTACGGTATCATTATTTTTTAGTTTTGATTTTTCTCTTTATGAGATACATAAGCTATATTATTGAAAAATGATAATGTCTAGAATATGTTTAGTTCAATAATATCAATTCTTATACAAGTTTTACGATTCAATTTCTCATAGGTTATATTAAATTTATCAATACCAATATTGTAGAGACAGAAAGAGTTCTGAGGACCAGCCATTATTAATAGGAAGAAAAAGATATATATAAAAGAGAAAAATTGGCATAGAAAAGAGAGCTTAGAATGATAGCTTTCAAATAGATTCTTAGTAGGAATTGATAATTTTTGTAATACAACGGTAAATGATGTCTCTAAAATTGATTCGATCATAGAAACTTTCAAATCTCTATTTCAATTGTAGATATGATTCAGTAGTACGGTGAAAAAGTAATACGGCACAGTAAAAGATTCTAAATTAATGCTATGGATTGGATTTCATTGAAAAACCCTAAAGGCACTTTCAGCAAATTTAAGATACAATAGTATTATACATCTATTTACTCATTCTATAGATAGGCTATGGTATCTAATTACAAATTACTGCGTGATCTTCTAACACTGATATTTGATTTTATTTAGCCTAGGCTATTGATTTTCAAAATCAGTATCGACATATACATTTAATTTGGCTCCAGCCACAAATGAAATATTCAGTTTATTACAAATAAATTACGACTTCAATCAAGTGGATGTCGACATTCATAGTTCATTCATTGAACAATTTCAAAAGTCCTTCAAGAATAATAAAGTGTTTACCTAGGGGTACCTTGATTTTTGATTTTTTGGAAGACTTCCATTATGTACACGTCCATGACTGATCTGCAAATACAACACAATTGATTATAAGAATCGAATTATGAGTCAGGTAGGATTAATGTAAGAATGATGTTGCGTTTATTTAGAACATTCTCTCAAAAATAATTGAAAACGGGGTTTAAAATCTTAATCCAGTCAATATAGACATAAAAAGGGGGTGTGCTTGCAATGTATATTGTGGTTCTGATTTTTAAAAATATTATTTTGATATATATTAGAGAAGTCCAGAACCAATTTCTTCATGCAAAATTTCCTTATGCTAGATACAGGGTGGCCCAAACACCTCGTATTTTCGGTTCATTTTCCAGTTTTCAGCTATTTCCGCCAAATCCGTTGATCGGACAGAAAAATTTGCATTTGCTCTCGCCTTTTTTTAGATTAAAAAATTCTGAATGAATTAGATTATTCGGAACTCCCTATCTCTAATGAGTACTGAGTTATGATTTTTCAAAAATGAGTGAAATTTTATAGAAAAAATCAATTTTGATGAATTTTAGTTTTTGATCAACAATATCTTCCGATTGTTAACATTAAGATGTGTAATTCAAAATCTCTCTGGGCGTAATTTTGTGCTCTACAATCTGAGACCAGGTAGAGCGCTCTATCTCATATAGATTACAAGGTACACCTGACAACAATGCTCCTTGTATTGTGAAAAACACCTAATTTTCAGCTTCAACCATCATCACCAACTAAATTGTCGTCACATTTATATTTCGCACAATTATATAAGTTCCTAAGATTATGTTCTATGAGAATCACCCGTTAGATGAACTTCATTTCAGTATTTCCTAGAGGAGAGGCGCGCATAAGGACACCTCAAGGATAAAAATTTCAAACTCTCATAACTTTTGCCACAATGCACGGACCTCATAGTACTACACTTCATTATTTTCAGCTCGTCAAGGCGGTCCAAAATCATGCATCATAAGTCAAATTCCTTCAAAAAATGGAACATTTATTGTTGAGTATACTTAAGCCCATATTCCAATACACAAAAAATGACCAATTTCTATATTTAAAGCTGCATATCTTGTGAAATACTAAAGATAAGATTTAAAGAAAATTGAACATTCTATTTGTATATCTGTATAAAGTACTCTGTATTTTGACACTGCTTGATTTCTTCTTAGTCCAAGATTATTGTATTATGGTTGTGAAGAACTCTTCATGAATAACAGATAGCGGATTTTATTATCGCTTGTATTTTTGTTGTATTTTATTATTTTTGAATAACAAAATCAGCAAATGATAGGACGAATTATTTCTGCACACAGTCACGCAGGTTTAACCTAAATAAGAATGTATTTCACATTTTCCTTTTGAAATAAAATGAAATCATTCTCAATTAGGCGGAGTTTGTCCTCTTTCCCACTCAGCTTCGAAATTTGGTATCCGTTATAAAAAACGTTTGATATTTGTTTAAAAAAAATAATATCAATCGTTCGAATTTCCATGAAGTGAATAGAGTATTTGAAAGTACATTATTTGTACTGAAATGTGAGACAAATAGACACTAACCATAAAAAGACGAGCTTCACCAGCCTCCAGTGAGTTTATGGAACATGTCCTCGTTGAGGCTCTGGTTGGCTTCTTTGGATCGCATCGACAGGAAGATGTATCCGCCGATGAACTCGTGGATGACCTTGCAGTCAGCTGAGTGGCACGCAAACTCAATGTCCTCCTCCTCGAATTGCACCCGCATGTGCTTGATCTCCCAGTTCACGTCCCATGCCTACACAAAAGATTAACATTATCAGAAGATATTTCAAACAGTTGAGAAATTTGAAATTGGTCACTCAAACAAATACAATAGAAATACACAGAAATGGAATTATTGTTGTGTTATGAAAATATTTTCAACGCACACAACCGGTTGCACGTCTATTGAATTTTACAGTGATTAAAATGACGTCATCTAATCATCTAACGAGACCAGTGCAACAAAAACTGATGAGAGAAGAGGTCAATAATCAGAGACTAATCACGGAAAAACTTTAAACACTTCCGTATTATCGAATGGGCATTGTCGGTCCCGGCTGATATATACCTATTGACGGCTTTACTTATATTATACTGACCAATATATAGGTACTACTTTCTCACATAATTTGTCAATTTCATAAAAATCAGCTACTCTCTCTAAAAGAAACTCTAGTAATATTTTGTTTAAAAAAGTTTTTCAGACATTTACAGAGCTTTCCATCAAAGTGATATGATAGTGGAAAACATAATCCAGTTTCATGGGGTGAAAACGAATTGGTAAAATGTTAGTTAGGATTAGAGTAGTTTGTTGAAATCAGTAAAAAGTGGCTGCCATTACGAAGGTATAATGCCATAATGTAGTGAAAGACAGTGCATCCTAAATTTGCTGTGAAGATGTAAATTCCTAACAGTCATTCAATCATTGCTACACAACGTGCATTTTATCCCCATTTCAGTATTGCAACCCATGCCCGTATTTCTGCCCAAAAGTCAATTTATCAGTTTCTTCAATTCAATAAAACTAGAAGAATAATAGCCTAAATTGTTTTATAGTATGGGTGAATAGCTTCAGAGAAACTGGTGAAATAGACGAGGAAACCCCTGGATTCCATATGCAATAAACAAAGGCTGAAATAAAAGTGTCTCTGACCCACTCTGTATTATAACTATGCATTCAACATTTCTATAATAGGCTACAGTATTATTGATTTCTATAATTGGATAGAGAAAAGACCGAATACACACCTTCATCGTATTGTACCTCCAGGTCTTGAGGTGGTCGCCGCTGTTGATCTCCATCCTCATCAACCTGTTGAAAGCAATGCCGAGCAGCTCCTCCTTCTTGTGGCCTCTGAACTTGACCACAAACAGTGAGATGCCGAAATCGGGCAGTGATTGCCACGCCTTGATGTAATTCATCTTCGCCTCCACCAGCGGCAACTCCTTCACGTTCGCGTGGGCTTCTAGGATTCGCTGCACCAACTGAAAAATAGGTAATTTTTGTCAACATTATGAATGAGAATACAATTATTGTACAATTGATACTTTATAGAATGTATCTGATTTCATACGTTGTATGCTTTTTCTACGATTATACTGAGAATAAACTCGCTGTAGACAGGTGATCCAATATTGAGAGGTTAAGAGGTAATCGGAAATGAGAGGTTCTTGTGTCGAGAATACAGCCACCTCCTACCCGAAATCCACTTACAAACCTTATAATACATTTCGAGTAGTAATTAAATGAATAGAAAAAAAACATTGAAAAGTGGAATATGGTTCCAAATTCAATGGAATAATTTGAGAATTCATGCTGTTTAAAAAGATAAAAAATCTTTTATTACATAAGTTAGAATAACTAGTAAACTTTTTTCTATTTTCTTTGTGTCTCTGATAATTAGCTTATCGCAATATGACTTCAAGTAGCCCTGAGAAATTAATCAATTATGAAATATAAATTGATAAGAAACCGGTTCCTGTGTCTATAAATGATGATTATTTTAATAATTTAAATATGTGAAAAAAGAAAATAGATGGAGAATGGGGACGTTCAGTAGAATATAAATTTGGTTTGTGAATTACAAGTTTTTGAAATTCAACTGTCAGTAACTTGCATTTGATTTCTGACATAGAATTCACTCTCTACTAGCTGTCAACCTAACTTCGACCTACCTTAATATCTCACAATTTTCAATTTATTGACCTTTCTCCTGCCATTGGGAAACTTGATGTAATTTTCACGACAAATGAGCAAGTCGTTTCGAATGACTTCGAGAGCTTCCTATTTAATCTGTATAGGTTGTAGTTGTTGCAATAAGTTCCATAAATTGTAGTCTGGAAATTTGAAGAGTTGAATTCAAATTTTTCTTTCTTTTCATTCAACGATTCTCCTCTCTGCTTCTAATGTTCCTCACTGATTCCTGTTCATGAATTTTCACAATATATTGACCTGCAAATTTAGATGAGCTCTTACTTCAAGTAAGTATAAGTAAACATATTATGTTACTTTTCGAATACAAAGATCATTCGATAAGTGAATGGGCACTCACTTTTCCTTTGAGTTTGCGCTGTAACCTGGGCGCGATGTAGTCTTCGGGGGTGATGTCGAGTGATGCAGGGTTGATGGCGGGTGCGGGGGCGGGGTGCTGCATGCGCAGGAATGCCAGAATGGAGGCCACTTCTGCGTCGTACGAGCTGTCAGCCAATGAGCGTCCTTTCGACGCCAGCCGACACGCGGCCATCCATTTCGCGTATTGCTCTTCCTGAAATCGAAACAATCATGTTTAAACGTTAGAACTAGATATAATAATATACTTTGAACTAAACCTTGTAATTTCAATGATCGATGTACCTAAAGCATGTCTAGTCCAATTCATTTGGGTTTATCTGGTCACCACAGTTAATAGACCAATGTCCGATTTTACCAAACACGGACAAGACATTTAAACATTGTCAGGGTACGATTCACAAGTTTGAACTTCAATTATCGATATTAACTATCGTAATAGGAATCATATGTTCCAGTGCACTCGTTGTAAAGGGTATACCTAATTTGACCTTGTTCAAATGTCTTGACAGAGCTTGGTGAAACTGGACATAAGGCATCATAGAAGCAGTAGTTTTATTAAGAGTATCCTGTAGTGAGAATTTTAGTTTACTAATAGGGTAGTAAAGTGGAATGAAAGAGCTGAAACCTTAATATTTCATATATTGAAATGTATATGCTTCTCTGTGAACTACAAAAATTCATCTGTCTTGCAGACAGTTGAATACAGGCACAAATCATAAACAATGATCGGGAGAGGACAGCTACAGGTCATCATCATCATCATCCATCATGGACTAGGCTTGTAAAGCCTGTTCCGGTGTCCACCGCTTCCTCGGTCTTCCGATGTCCCTTTTCCCATCCAACTGTAACTTCCAAGCTTGTAGTGGAAGACGAGTTGGTGGCATACGGCGCAGGTGATTTGTCCATTTTAATCTGTATTTTTTAATGATTGCTGTTAGTGGTTGCACATTGCACTCACTTCGAATTGTTTCATTACTTATGTGGTCTCGGCTCGAATATCCTTGAATGCTGCGCAGAAACCTACAGCGCAGACAACTACAGGTCAAGCCCAAAATGCCCGTGTTTGTGAGGCTCAAGTCTTTAGGTCAAGGGCTGAGTCAAATGAAGCGTTTTTCAGGCGTTTTTCACCGGCGACGAACGAGTCGGCAGGGCAGGAAGCTCACCGATTGTAGCTACCCAAATTGAGCCTAATGGATGATAGTGGTACAGTAGGTTCAACTCACACTATCACATCTGATGTAGGACTCAGCCATGCCGTCAGGCGTGGCGACCTCTAGCTTGATGGAGTACTTGTTGTTGGCGAGGTTGACGTCAGGCGTGACCTCACAGCCACGCAGGTTCATCTCGTGCACAGGCGCGATGCCAGCGGCGACATCCTCGCGGTTCTTGTACAGCCGCAGTCGCAGCTCGCGGCATGTGAACCAGTAGCGCTTGAACGCCTTTAGTGTGAACCGTTTTGGTCTGCAACAACACAAGATAAATAGATGAATAATTGAAGTAGGATGATACTATTGCCCACAGATAACAATACTTAATTGATTGATAACACACAAATCGAACTAAAAGTATATTGGACTCCTTTCTCTTGTTTAGGCCTATAATTTTTTTTTCTTATTGTGTAGTTGAGAAGTTGATATTGTGGTAATTATTCATATTGAATGAAAAAGACTAAGAAATTGTCAAAAACCACAGATTTATTGATACTTAGAAAGACCGGTTTCGGTTATTACACCATTGTCAGTCTCTGATAAACTCCTATAAGCCTATAATATTGCTATGTAGTACACATATTTCCTCCTTGCACACGGACAAATCATCCAAGTGGGGGGTCTATTCATAGAATGTAATAATGTATTCGAGGTTTAAGTTATATCTTGAGTACAAGAGGCGGACATTTATTCAAGGATTAAAGGCCGTATTTAAAGTCATGTTTTGAAAAGTGTTCTTAGTCAGGAAACCATATGTGAACCCATACTTGAACGGAAATCGGTATTCATACGTGATTTCAAATTATTTACCATAGTTTTAAGCTTTGAATTTATAGACACACTATTGATTTCGATATTCAGCAATAATTAGTTGATAAAAAAGGATTAAATAATCGGTTGTATAAGTTCTTCCTTCTCTAGACACGCTGATTCGTGGTAATATAGCAATCAAATGAATAAATCTTGAAAAACCACACTATCACTATTAATAAACTATAAATAAAACCTCTTGATTTTAGAAATACATGAGACAACTTTAGGAATTGAACACTAAATATACGTATGTTTTTGTCTAAACATACACGTATGTTTATTTCATTCTGAATTCATGAATAGTTTCAACGATGCAATTGTGTATATGGGCACTAAATTCTAAACTACAATTCATCTCAAACTCATTTTGAACTCATTCATTAGGGTAAGGTCCCTTCACAATAATCTTCAATGTTGAATATCGACTTTGTGAATTTCAAGTTAATAGCATAAACTGGAAAATATTTCTAAGTAATAAAATTCACAATAAACTTTTGATTTTCAAGAGAGTAAAAATTGAAAAAATATTAGTAATAGTAAAAAAAATTAAATAGAAAACTACTCACTTCAAGAAGCGAAGATAATCATAAAGTTCTGGCACTTGTGTGATATCATTGGTGGAGCTGATGTGGGATCCCTCGAGGGAGACCTGCAGGTCTGTGAGCGCCGCATCGATGTCATCATCTGCGAACGAATTCGAATGGTTCTCCATGGTTGGCTGAGGCACGCCGGCTTGCAGGTTGATTTGTACCTAACAAATAGATTATTATTTGTAACATTGAAATATTTCATGTTATACAGGTTAATGAGTCAATAATCTTCATTAGCCTACCGGTAGGCTATATAACCTTCAAGAACTTCAGGTCCTATCTGAGTAATAGAACCCAATCCTTAACCATTAATGATCATTCTAGTGTAACGGACTTGACTTCGTATGGTCTTCCTCAGGGTACGGTGCTGTCACCCATCCTCTTTATTCTCTATGTCAACAATCTTCTGAATTTAAGGCTTCTAAATTCAACTATGTTATCCTTTGCAGATGATACTGCAGCTATTTCCCACGGTAAAACTTGGAATGAAGTTCACACCATAGCTGAACAAAAGTGTATAAGTTATTACAAATTAAGAACTGGCTAGATAGAAATACCCTATGTTTGAATATAGATAAAACTAGCTACACAATCTTCTCAGTAAATGAAATAGGGCAGCCTGTTGATAATGAAGAATTAAACCTCCACTCAAGGTGCACTTCAAACCTAGGTATTTTTGATTGTCCCACAATAAAAAAGTCAATAATATTAAATACTTGGGTAATATAACAGATGATCATCTAAAGTGGGATGTACTTATTAAGTCCGTTTTTTGAAGAATTAGATATTTATCTTACAAATTCTATCAAATAAATAAAATTCTAAATAAGAAAAATTTTGAAATGGTATATCACGCTCTAGTTAAATCAATTCTGCAGTATGGCATAGCTGTTTGGGGGGGGGGATGTTTCAACTGTCATATTGAGGAATTATTCGTGGCCCAAAAACTGATAATTCAAGTTATTTTAAACAGACCTAGATTGCACCCTACCGAGATGGTTCTTAGTGACATTAAGGTAATGACAATACGAAGATTATATATTAAAAACCGTAATTGAATACTTGATAAAATATAAATCCCTTTTCCCTCGCATTTTAAATTCAATTGTAAATGATTTATTATTTAAGGCCCATTGCAAATAGAGAAGAATACTTCCCTTTTCTTCTCCTCTCCACCCTTCTTTCCTTACTTTTATTCCCTCTACCTACCTATTATATGGGAAACCATAGTTGGCTAGGTATTTTTCCTCCTTTCTTTCTTTTCAGCACACCCCGCCATGAAGCCTGTTTTTGTATTTCATTGGAAATTTATTTTTGATTGTGATTTTTTTGAGTTTTAATTTCTCTTATGTATATTGTATTGTGTTGATTGGAATAAAAATTGAATAAAATTGAGAACTAAGGTAATGGTGTCAGAAAATGTTACTATAATTAGTGAAGTAGGTACTGAAACTATGAGTTTCAAATTATATAACTGTATTGGAGCATATGAAATGAATAATTATTGCATTCCGTCATCCTGAGTTATTCATATGATTCATATCAATCATTGCCAACATGAGGACAATCATAACGTATTGTGAAAAATGATTCAAACTCTATGACTCACGTCATTTCAACATCTCTCCAGTTATTCATAATGTTCATATCAATTTATTATCGTTTATGAAGTTCAGTAGAATTTGTTGACAAGAGTGATCTGGATTCAAACAGAACTGATAATGACAATAGAATCAGCCTAAAAGCATTGCGGATAGCAAAAAAGCGGAACTCAGCTTGATTTATCAATTCAGTTTCATTGTTATAGGCCAAAATGTATTGTGATTCACTATGAATCAAGATAATACTAGGCACCAGTTACTTGCACAGGCATAATGACAAACAGTACCTGAGCAGAAGAAATTCAAATACGAATTCTTCCATTATTCAATGAAATTGAGAATTATTTTTTTACAGGTACATTGTATACTTAACATTCTATACTTTTTTCACATCTCCCTTATTTCTAGGCCCGGAAACATATTAAGTCCATTGAACCATCAAATCTAAACTAGATCTGTAGGTTTAATAATCCATTAGATTCAACAAGTGCCTCAGAAACCGGGTCTTAAGCAATACCTCCGTAAACAAAGCCCTAGTGCATTCGTGTGACGTCAGCAAAGGTAGGGCTTCTACACCATAAAAATTCGTTGATTTCAGCTGATCTATATCAGCTAGTGCTTTATTGGTGTGGGAGCCCTACTTGTACTGACGTCACACGAATGCACTACGGCTTTGTTTACGGAGGTAGTGTTTTAAGGCTGTGCAAAGGCTAAAAATCACTTTCTACTGGTGATATTTTCCAACGTTTTTCGATTTGTATGCTATCAAGCTATCAAAATAAAAACGTTTTATCAGGAAAACATTTTTTTCCGATCATTTTTTTGAGATATGAGCACCTGAAATTCAAATTTTTGGGGCACATTATTTCAAATTTGGTAAGAGATAAATTAGTAATTCCATGAAATTTTGAGAAAAAAATTCTTCATGGTAGCCTATTGTTGATTGAATGAACAAAACATTTCTTAGAATATCAATTTTTGAGAAATTATTCTATTTGCCAAAAATGACCAAAAAATTATTTGTGGTCATTTTTAGTAGGTTAGATTGAAAATAATTTTCTAAATTTTTTTTTTAATAATTGTATTTAAAATCAACATCTCCATAAAGAATTTATCCTCAAAACTTCATTAATTCATCTGTTACCGAATTTGAAATGACCGTCCCCAAAAAAATTGAACTATATACGCTCATATTTCAAAATGTAATGATCGGAAAAAGGTTTTCCTGCGCGAACTTTTCCATATTGATAGTATACAAATCAAAAAACTTTAAAAAAGTATCACCAGTAGAAAGTTTTTTTTTAGCCTTTGCACAGATCTATCACATCACATTCTCCACTACTGTTCTACTGAATTTATTATTTGTTTGCTTTGGAATACCTGTAAAGCAGCGAACATAAGAGCCTCCTCCTCGGTGCAGTCTAGCTCCTCGTTGAGCAGCATCCACTTGGCCTGCTCGTAGATCTGGTTGATGCGCACTCCGTCCACCTTCGGGTTCAGGTCGTAGAATGAGAAGAACTTGAAGCGCAATCGCAGTGTGTCGAACTCCATCACGCCCTGCTCCATGATCGACAGAGACGAGTCTAGCCATCTGCAACATGCAATTAAATACAAATTAAAACACAGTAAATGCTATCAACGAATAGCTGATTTCACATTTTTTCTATAAAACAGAACCTGGTCTCATGGTCATATCTACAGCTACGTTGTTCACTACTTTCAGTAGCCTATGAAATAGCCGGGCAAGGGACTAAGAAATTAGACATCACCCTGAAAGAGACTATGAGGAACCACTGAAACTAAGTGGTTGCCTATCCTATGCCACCAGCATTGAGAAGAAAAGAGAGGACTTATCAGTTGATGAACCGCTTATCCTCCAGACAAGAGCTCCCAATAATGAAGGATATGCTGAATCCACCCCTCAAAATATTGAGGTCTAGGCATTATCTCAGACTGGCGAAAGTTGAGAGACAAGATGTTAAAGAATTGTGGCGGCAGGAATGGTTTCAGGTCAACATTAAGAATAAGACGTTGGTGGAAGATCCATCTGTGCCTTTGCCAGGAATCGATTTGAACAGGAAACTTTGGTGCAGGGGGACTCAGGGGTATTCACCCGGCGGATGAGCGTGCCATGTCTTGGCTGGAGGGGACTGTGGGAGAGCTTGGCATCTGACCTCCCAAAAAGGAATAAAACCCGACGAGACATATTTATTTTGAACATTATAAATCCTAAATGTACGTTTTATTCATTATTTTGTATATTTGTTGTTATTTGTGTATTTTATTACTGAACTGGGCCTGAAAAAAGCATAAGCATATATATAGCCGGGCAGGTTAGCCGAAACGAAATAATGTCTTGTATGAACTTCTATTTATACGTCAGAATTTATTCTAATCACTGCAATTGATTCTCAATTATTTTTGGAATTTTAATGAAAAGATCCCCACTTCCACACCAAAGATTGAATAATGAATTTGTGGTGATGGCAACTATAGTTGCAAAATTATTCAAAATTAAACGTTCAACAGCAAAGCTCATCACTTTTTACCACTCATTGTACATAAAAAAAAAGATTTTATCAAGTGATTTACCAATTTTTGCATGAAGTTAGCAACTTACGCGACATTGAGCCTGGCTTTCTCGACGAGCGACTTAGGCCTGAGCGTGTGAGCCTTGGCCTCCTGACTGGGCGTGGAAGGACTCTGCACCAGCGACTGGTACAGGCTGCCGTTCAGGCTCTCAATGGACATCACGTGACCGTTCGACATGTACGACCCGTTCAGATCTGTCTGCTGGTTGCGTTTCCACGTGCCCTTCTGCGGAGATAAAGGTAACAAAATTTAAAATCAATTGAAACTAATAACACACGTTTCGTATTGAGTATTATCACCAGAAAATATATTCCAAGGCACAATATACATCAAGAGACTAGGAGATTATTCTGAGGTACCGGTGAGATAACACGAGTGAGGTCGACGTTCCCTCACTCATCCACTCTTTTGGTTTCCTTATGACTATTAGATCAGTCTTACGACTATTTTTTCAGTCTTACGACTATTAGATCAGTCGGAAGCATATATGCTTCAATGGTTCTTGTGAAGCTTATTAAATCAGGGACACCAGTTGGAATACAAATAATGTTGGGGGCTGGTTTCTCACTCGGGCTACCAGCTGGTGCACTAAAATCTGGTGTCCCTAGTCTGATATGCGTCATTATTATTAATGACCAGTGACTACTTCAGACACCAAGAGTGTAAAAAAGAGTGAGCGTCGGTCTCACTCCTGGTGTATTACTATAGTGTTCCAGCCTTTTTTCCGTAATGAAGATCAGCAGAATGCATTAAAGCACAGATATGAGGTTATAGCAAAAGCTAATCCCACTACCTCCGTAAACAAAGCCATAGTGCATTCTGGTGACGTCAGCACAGGTAGGGCTCCAATAAAAAATTGTTGATTTCAGCTGATCTATATCAGCTAGTGTTTTTATTGGTGTGGGAGCCCTACCTGTGTTGACGTTACCTGAAATGCACTATGGCTTTATTTACGGAGGTAGTGGCTGATCCCACTATAGTGTTCTAGTCTGGTGTCCTAATCGAATCAAAATGAATTATTATTTAGATGTGTATAGTATTTGGCATAGATTTCTCATAACCGAAATACACAACTTGTTGTACAGATGATAAGAATATAAAGAACACAATATTACATTTCATAAAAGTATTAGGCCTATAAACTAACAAAAGCTGTATTTGTTTAAGCAGCAAATGGTCAACAGTCAAATTATCTATAACATATTCTTCAAGAATAGCAATAGATGTCATTCATAAGAGATTATTAACTTGAAAGATGTACAAATATACAATATAATATACTATACTATACTATAATATAGTGTAAAGTTTCTCTTTTGAAGAGTCTTTGTCCCAGAATAATCCCGCTTTATCCTCCGTGGAGGAGAAGATTCAGCTCCCCCAGGCTTCCCCCGCGCAGTTGCAGCTGGGGATTTGAGGAAAAACATTGCAGGCTAGAAATTGACTATCCAAAGAACAATGCCAGTATTTTCACCACCAAAAATGGATTATTTATTTATTTTATGTATTCTTTTTTACAATGAAGCACAGATCGGGAGAGAAAAACTAAGAATACCTTGTACTATTTCTCTCCCAGATTTAGGTGACATTAAAAGAAAGACATTAACATTATATTAATATAATGAATTAGTGCTGACCATTCCAACAGGCGAGCTGATAGGAGTGGAGGTGGCATGCCTGGGTGATATGGGCGCACACATGAAGGGAGGTGTCTTGTCCAATGAGTGGTTGGACCCGGCCGGACTGTGGTTGCCGATGAACGTGTTGGTGTCGGCCGGCTGCTTCGAGCCGTTCATCTCCCTGTGCTTCTTGTTCGACTGCATGTCCTTCAGGTTGCACTTCAGGTGGCAAGGCTCCAGCGGCTTGCAGAATGACAGTTCTTCTGGGTGCCGGATACCTAAGAACATCAAAGTGATTCTTCAATACCATTTTCAAAATGATTCTTCAAAAATGAGTACGGCAACAGACGGAATTATGTCAAGTCAATCACCAATCAATTCAATATTCTATTGAGGTACACTGTTTATTCTAATCAATGTATTGTCTTCTTCTATTTTATCCATGAAATTTATGTTCAGAATCAAGAAGCAATAATTTTAATAAGAAGGAACAAAGTTTTATATTTATTGGTAGATAAATATTATAAGTCATGATTCCTCTCATCTTCAAGAAGCTCACCCACTAGTAAGTAGTTGAAAAATTAGTGGAAGTAACTGATTTGAAAGGCCAGTAAAGTATTTATTGCTCTTTCTGTTTAGAGCCATTGGAAAATGGTTTGCAGTTATTCCATCCGCTTTACACTGAAATGTAATTGATATGTTTTACAATAATGCTTGAAGTAGCCTACATAGAAGTGGAGTCTGAAGTAAATGTGTACTTCTTATGATGGGCAAGGCTTCATCGATACAATAACAATAATGTAGCAGAAGTACTAGATAATATTAATACAGGATGTACTATATGGGCTGAATATTTCAAATATTGACGATAGTACTACTTGTTAGATACTTGATAGATTCTTGCCATAGAGAATTCAGAATAGAGAATCAATTCTTCAGAGAATTGATATCATGAAGTCCATTTACAGGACCACCTTTGGAATGAAATGATTTTCATGTGTGATTCTAGATCATTTCTTATTTACTACAACTTTCATATCATCACTCCCATTAAAGGGTGACCACTTGAGCCAACTCCTCTGAATATGATACATGAGTTGAAAAGTCGCTACACGTGGGCCGGAACCCACCTAAAACTAAAATTGTAGGTCCATTCATCTCTCATTATCATCCGCCTCATTGACCACGCAGAAGCCTAGATCTCATGTGGATATCATCCTCAGAAAAAAATCTAGTATACTTTAATCTAATCTAATATCACCGACAACCATGAAGAACATCTCAAATAAATTGGAAATTTACAGTTTATATGTAGGCATTTGAGACTCATGAGCTCTACATGTGCTGTGTATCTGCCATACGCTTAATAATAATAAATGGTTTGTATTAGTGCTAATATCCAACTACAAACTAAATATCGTAAATACTAACCCAACTCCTTGCACAACTGCACGACAGCATTGAACGTCTTGATGCTGAAGTCGACGCGACAGTCCAGGTAGCGCAGATCGGGCAGTTGGACTCTGAGCGTCTTGTGCATGGGTGTGAACTCCAGTGCCGCATCAGCCTGCACCCCGTACTGGTCCAGGGTGGACCGGGTGCGAGACAGCCACCGCTTCTTTGATGGCCACCACAGCGCGTGGTCTGACCAGTCCATTGCGATGTCTGCAATCAACAAAAAAATAAATTAATTAATTTCAAAGATATGCAAGATAACATAACTTGAAATTAATACTTGGATTGAAAACAATGTTTTTTCTCATGTTTTAGGAATTTAATATATTAGAAGACTTCTGATTTGTATCAATCAGAATCTGCTTGCTTTCAATCCAGAGATACTTCAGAAAAGGTGTGAGGTGAATAAATAGTGATAATAATATCGAGTGAACTGGCTGAATCAGGTCTGGTGTCAGATTTTTCAGGTCGTATCTGATCAATTTATTTCAAAGTGTATGGTGGAAGAATATAATACAGTAGGATAGGGAGGAGATTTTGTCCAATGTTGACTGTATCTATTTATGTAATTTCAAAGTTACGGTACATTCAAATGAAGGATGTATTTCAGAAATTCAATCACCCTCAAGGAAATTCCAGCTTGTTATATGTAAAGCCTTCTGCTAGCTATTCATCCAACATCCATTATAGATGGCCATGATAGGGAAATCTATAGAATCTACAGAAATCTATTTGTATGAGATTCAGTCCAATATCTGCGCAACCCAACACCGTTCTCCCACTTTTAAGCACATTCGCTCGCAATAAAAGTTTGCAACTTAAAAAGTCGTCAAGTTCGGCACTCAAGAAACGAGAAATCGCCATAAAAGAGGCTCGAAATCTTCGCAAGGCTTTTGTTGGATTGATAATGTATTCGCTTGGCAGAGCAGGCAGCAATCTCTCTCCTTGAGATGTTGTGTCTTGAAATAGCCATAACCGTACGATAACAGCTATAACAATAAACTTTTATTAACAGGGGGATGTGAGTTTGCGATCCACCCCCTTCCCCCTATCCAATCATTCTCCAACCTCTCCCCACATTTCCTCTCCCCATCCTGTCATTTCTCCGCCTCACTTCCTCTAGTGCTCAGTGATTTCTCTCTTGAAATGACATTGAGTTTGAACATTTAAAAGGTCTGCGCGACTCCCTTGACTGGCGGCGGAAAGACCCTTTGTTCAAGCACAAAATTACGACCACTTACATCATTTCAGTTGTTCCCTCGTTGACACCTTGGTTATAACACTTTATTCTAATTGATCGAAGTGTCTGTGTACGGATACGGATCATTGAGTTTGGTTTGTAATGGTGTGTAATGATGAACTTCAGTTCAAATGGATCATTTCAAAATTTAAGTCTTCAACATGATCTTATTTCTTCACTCTCATGAATTCATTTTTTCGTTGATCTATTTATAGAAAATACAGGAATGATCAAGAAATGAACAAGAAGTACAGCCCAGTATTATTCTATTTCCGTTTCCAGAATTTTGATAGATTATATGTTTCAACTTTCAATCGAGAAGTATGGCAGTCGATAAATGATTGAATACTGATTTTGAAAGGGGAATGAAGTTAATCTTATAAAGGTTTCAGGAAATTATTTCATTTAGTCGTTGAAATTTACTGATCAAAATCTACTGCGAAAAAATCCGTTTAAAAAATACAACCGATAATGTTGATAAAATCAAACGAAAAAGTAGAATGTGAGATAAAATAGACTGATACACATAATCTGATTGTCAAGATAGGTAAGAAAACAAGCCAGTAAATCATAGAGAATATGATAATAATCACATATAAAGAAAGAATAGTAGAAAATTCTAATGAAACACGAAATATGGAACAATACTGACAGAGTACGGAGCATCTTGAAGACTGTGTGCCCGCGAATTAGACTCAATTGACTGCGAAAGCTCAACGAAATAAAGGATAGATCATTCATACTAATCACCATATTGCAGATCGGATTCGCAGTGCTGCTAGTTGAAGATACGAAACAACAATAAAATGTTGACTGAGAGAGAGACAGTCATAGAATACAAGGAGAAATAATTGGAAAGAGGAATGGGAGGGTACAGATAGAAGGAGAATAATTGAAAAAATGAGAAGCACATGTTGTGAGCTGTACTCTTGTTAAAAGTTGAAGAAAAATAGTTTCTATTTGAGATGAAGCAACTGTCTTGGAGCAGAGAACAAATTGAATGATATGAGATGCAAACCTATCAACATGGAGAACAATTTTTTATCACTTGATCTCTCACTCCTCTCTCTCTCTCTCACACTCTCTCTCTCTCTCTCATTGACGTTATCTCTCTCTTAACTTTTTATCTTTCTTTCTTTTTCTCAGTTCATCTCTTGAAAAGAATCGCCTGTTTAAATTATCTGCATCCTTATTAGGTTCTCTGGCAACTGCACTGCAGTCAATTTGAATTGTGTCATGTTGATAGACGCATTTGAATGATGCTGATTGGACGGCGTTATTAACGGCATCAAAATAGACTGATGTGTAATGAACAACTGCACTTATCAAATAATGGAATATTGCTGGTTACGACTGTACAATGCAAATGCATGAATCAGCAACACTGACTCAAATAATTCGAACAAACCTCTTGAATATCTACATACTGTATTATTAAGGTACTGATTACAATTATAATGATTCCATAATCATAGCTTATATTAAAGGAATCTTTATATGATATACTTCCCTTATTAAATGTGGTATTACAAAGAATAAGTTACTTTGATTTATCCTCCCCAAATCCAAAGTTTTCTCGTCAACACTATTATATCATTCTACAGGTAATAAATTTGATTCACAGCCTTTGATTATATGTACTGTATTAATGGACAATTTTTCCTATCTGAGCTCTTTGCATTAAATTTAAGACTCCTAAATTTCATTCCACATGAGCTAATTTTGTCACTTTTGCACGGATTGTTATTAGATTCAACTACAGTTAAAAATGATGTCAACGTAAATCATTATGGTCCGAATCGTTCATTAGTTTTCGTGACATAAGTTCCGTTAGATGAGGTTATTCAACCGCGGTTGAATTAAAAACATGCAAGTGCAACTGGGAGTTTGAATTGCATGCAATTAAATCCATCCAATGGATCGAATAGTTTGAAAAATACGTTTATTCCCCTTCCCCTCAAGCCAGTTACACACACATCGATTTTTTGATGTCAGATTTTCTGCCGTTCTTTTCTGAAATCTATTAGATTAAAATATATGATGTGTGACAAGTTCCGTTTAATCCATGGTGGAATCCACAAAGCTGCGTTTACACCAAAGTTATCAACAAAATGTTTATTTCTCCGTCCTTATAGATTCTATTAGATTGAACATAACTTATCATACACACCATGAACATATGTGTTTGTCAAGTTCCGTTCAATCTAATAGAATTTATAAGGACGGAGAAATAAACATTTTGTTAATAACTTTGGTGTAAACGCAGGTTAAGGACGGCAAAAAATCGAATGTCCAAAAATCGACGTGAGTGTAACTGGCTTTACTTCGACCACTTGAATTCCACCAAATCATCCTCCTATTAATTGACGATTTTTATCTGTCATGACACCCCAACACGCTTCACCCTAACCACGAACCCTTGAACGTCACAAGTCAGCAGTTGTTCATTCTGAAATAACTGAAACAAGGAGTGGGTGATATGGGTATAAAACAGCAGGTGACGTACAGAATTGTTGTTAGGGAAGAATGATAAAAGGATAGTGAAAATGATTGTTGGATTTGGGCGGTTGCTGCTGGTTGATATTTGATCAAGGTCATCTGAGGGAGGGTAAGAGAGGGGAAAGGGTAGGTAAGGGAGTACAAATTGGCCATAATGTAAACATGCGGGCTTGGAACTGATGCTAGACTGGTAGCTGGTGACTATATAGATATAATTGAGTATATTTGATGTCTGAAATCCTGACAAATATAGATATAGGGGTGTAGCTGTGGGTGGTGTCAATGAGATCCTCTATTCGACACGAAGACTTCCTACTAATTGATGACTTGGAACTCGCATGCAACGCTTTTTCTCGGTTTGACGACCCAAGTCAACTTCAATTCCTTTTTCTTCTTCTCCTTTCCATTATTGTTCTTCCTCTCCCATGCGTTCTCCTTGTTTCCGTTTTCTCCTGTCACCTCCTCCCTCTTCTTGTCCGCCAACTCGTATTCATATTTGCTTTCCACTCACTTTCTTCTCCATCTGGTAATTCACTTTCGATTTCGACTGATTTTCCTTCACCTTCTCTCTTTTTCTTCTTTTCACCTCCTCACGCTTCTTTTTCTTTTTCTACTTCTCCTCCAACTTTTCCTCCTCCGACTACTTCTTCGTCTATTTCTCTCCTCCTCCACCTATACTCTATTTACTAATCAATTTCATAATTCCATAGCCCACACCGGATTCTAGTATTCCACTTTCTTACCCATTCTGCTTTATATTCTTCCTCTCCTTTTGCTTAGGCTCCAGGTTCTTCGACTTATGATTTACCTTCATTTTTTGTCTTCTTCCAAAACTTCCTCTCTCTTCCAGAACGTCTTCTTCTGTTTCAACGACTATTTCTTCTGCTACTCAACCATCATTTCTTCTTCTTCTCTTTCCTTTTCATCCTCTCTTTCCTTTTCATCTTCTCCACTTTTCTTTTAACTTTATTCTCCCCTCCTCCATCCCTCTCTACCACCTCTTTTTTCCTCTTTACCTCCTCTTTGCTCATTTTTCATCATTTAATACTTTCCTAGAATCCATTCAAGATACTTCGCCTCTTTCATCATTCCCAACATCTTCTATTTTCTACAAAACTTGCTTTCTCTTCTCTTCTCCTTCTATTCCTCCTTCTCGAACTCGTTCTAATTCATCCTGTTGTTCTTCCTCTCCTCCATTTTCTTCTTTTTTCTACTCAACTTCTTTCTGTTTCTCTTTTTTCTCCTGTTCTCTTCCTTCTTCTTCGTTCTGTTTTTACCATTTCGATTCTCCAATCGTTTTTCTACCAGTCATGGTTGTCAATACTGCACTGATCCCCTCCCCTCCCTCCGCTGATGAGTGAACCCTTCATTGTAATCTAAACTGACTGTCTCATTCACCCCCCACAGTCAGCCATCACTCTTTCTCAGTCCCAGTTCTTGCAAGTGACGTTTGAAGTTTCGACTGAAAAAGTCAACTCTTTTATTTTTCTTCGACAGCCTTCCCAGCTGCATCAACTTTGGTGGAGTTTTCTCAGAACGGATCTTACTGAAAAAACAACATAAATCTATGTCCTAGTTAGTGAGTGTAATGAGGATCTGCTTCGTTTATTTTTACTCTCAATATCGTAGGTATTGAACTCACATCCCTTCAAACCGGACCTCATGAAGACTAGATTTGAATTAACTTCTTCTTTCAGCTCAATCGTTTGATTGGTTGGCAGCCCTCCATCCACATCTGTCCATCGCTACTCTATTTCATTGTTCATAGCAATGAACTAACTAACTTAGAATCAGAAAATATTCACCAATAATGTGCAATTAACTCATAACATAGAGAATCATTATCAGGAAAATGACAATTAAAAAATTATCAGGATTACAAACTTTCAATACTTCTAACTAGACTTTATAGCTCAATTTGAAATACACAAAACGAGTTCACAAGTCCCTATAAGCACAGAAAATAGAAACAACGTTGAAGATAGAAACAATTTATTCTCTACTCCATGATAAGAGCAATGGTAAAATACCATTATTTTTTGGTGAGTAAAGTGATAAGGCTACACATGATGTGGGTTATGTTTATTTTGATAAATTGATTATTCAGTGTTAAAATATTTTTGAAAAAGCTGAAAAACTACCATATCGAATTCTTTCCAATCAAATTTTCTATCTTCTGAGGCATCAAATCAGTATTTTTTTCAAGAACTTCTCTCCACATTTCATCTAACATTTCACTGTATGGATACTCTTACGCTATACAAGACCAATATTACCAAAACACATCTATACAACCAAGAAGTATTCTCCATTCATTCTCACTTCAGCAGCTGCAATAATTCAACTACTACTAGCACAAATGTAAAACTGATACATTCATGATCCAGGAAATAAACGTTCACACCAACTTTCATTGTGATTTGAACAGAGAAATGAATGGTTTTTAATGATCCAATTAATGATATTGTGTAAGTCAGTCCAGGTGTGCAATTGATAGGCCAACAGCTGACCGTATCGATCCGATTGCAATTCGCTTCAACAATCACATTGAGTGTCGCTTCAACAATCACCCTCATCACAGAGTTTCCCTTATCCTGGGTCAGGAGCTCACTATATAGAATATCGTTGGTCATCTTCACATTTTTTTTCAATAAAATAGGAATCGACTATCCACAAATACAAGTACTACTAGGTTTTGCAGTTGTTGAATGGATTCAACCAAAAATCCCGACTGCACTATCTAGAATATTAAATTACAGATGTCCATAATAATTTTTCTCCGATAATAGGAATAAATAATAATAATAAAGAAATAAAAATAATACAATGCTTTTTTCAATTCAATAGAAGAATGGTTGTGTTTTCTACTCGATTACAGTATGTTCTAATTGTTTCTATCTGATGAACAACAAAAATATATTCTGGAATCAACAGTGACTAAATTACTAAAAAATATATTTTTCAGAACTACTGAAATTACTGAACACTGTAGCTAAGGGTATTTTTAAACTGGAAAAATAAGTTTAATTATTGCACCTCGCCATAGTCTAGTCAATGAACAATGAAGACATAGATGCGTAAAAATTGAAGGAAAGCTTAATTTGATCATGATATTAATTCTCTAATTATTCCCCAAGCTGATATTCACTTTTCCTTCTTGAATGTCAAATTCAAAAGAAATTATTATATATTTCATCCTGACGGAGCTTGATATAATACACATATGAACTGAGCTTATTACCACCTGTAGCACAACTTAATACATACGTTGCAGAAACAGGAAATTACTTGTAAAATGTTTGAGAAATTCTGTTTTCTGGATTACTGTGATCGAAATTACGATAGACGTGCCGTAGTAATTTTGTAGATCGGCTGGTAATTTAGTAATTCACGGCTGTAATCTGTAATCAAACTGAGCACAGGATGTGTAGTTCATAGGATATGAAATACATGGCGGGATGTGTGAGTCAGAAAAAAAAACAATTTCCTCCATTGAAATTACGTATGTATGAGGAAATAATAATGAACTAAATATGTGTTACCGACACAAACAAGTTTTATTTACATTATTATTGAGTTTGCAGCGCAGAAGTGGGTCAAGTTCATAACGCCTGCTGCGAAGAGGACTCCAAAAAAGGAAGCAGAAGGCTGCTTAGTATTGCAAGTTGACCCAAAACAATAATTATTATGAGACTGCATTTCGATCATATGCAGGTGTATAGCACCTGAATGGATGATATCAGAGTGGAAATTTATGGATTTTATCAAAATTATAATGTTGTTCATCTATAGTTTTTAATCAATCATTAAAAAAAATCAATAGAAAAGAGTTTAACACTGCACAGAGATGTTCTGGAATTTCTCCATATTAACGTGAAATAAAAAGATGTTGTCAATTCCACAAAATTTTTAAGAATCTACCACTGATGATGATGCCAAGTGCATCGAAACTAGTTTGGAATAAAAATGTTGTGGAATTGACAGCATCTTTTTATTTCACCTTCAGAAAAGAATTTTATTGAATACTAATAATTTATTAGAATTCATTTGTCGGTAATTTTCTTTATTCTAATTATATTATATTATTTCTCCTTGTTCTGTTAAATCTAGAGATTGCAATTTTTCTCTATTTTACAAGTCTTCGAAGAATAAGACAGCCCAATCCCAAACAACTCAATTTCACACAAGTATTATTCTACTAAGTTACACAAGAGGTCACTTATACAGAAATTCAACTTAATTGAACCATCGTGAGATAAAGTCATTGCATGAATTTTACATGCAATCATTGGTTCTCTTCTCATTGGTTATTTTCATGGATACAGCGATTAAATTTTCGTGTAACTGCCCCTCCAGGCTATGGCGGTTGGTACTGCTCCCCAACCCCAAGTGTTCTCAATCGTAACTGAATAAAAATGTGGAAGTTTCACTAATGACACATCAGATAAGCATTCAAAGCAATGGACTGAAAAAAATCAATTTAAATTCAATCCACGATTATTTCCAACAATAATCCTCAAGGTATTCATTTAATTTGCAGAATGGAATTGTAGATGTGGTGTGACGCATTGTATAACTGGTTATAATGATGTCGAGATCGATCACAGGAATTATCTTCGACGTTTCCTAGTTTGGAATTGATTGACTTTCAAGTGACCGCCAGGTTAGGCAATCAATTTATTGTTTTGTGTGTAAGCTGTCAATCTAGAGTTGATAGTGTGTGTCTCTTTGAAGTCTATTGTTGGGGATTTTGTTATCTATAACTGAGGGGCATGAATGACATATATTTTTATTTTAGAATGGGACATTCAATTTCTGAGAAAAAGTTGTCTAAAAATAACGTTTTGTTTTTCTCATAATGTAATGTCTGTTGAAATTATTTTCATTATAACATTATCAAGGAATTTCAATGAAAATATCGCATAAGAATACACAAACATTACGAGCATTCCACAACATTTCTATACTCTTGACTCATTCCGATTTCAAACTTCTTAAGGTATCAAAGTGAGCTATTTTGAAGGTGTAAATGCCAATTTAGTTTGGTATCATGGATATATGCAAAGATATATGCATGGATATACACCCTAATTCTAGAACAAAGAAATTGGATCAACCAACAAGAGATATTTGAAAAACTTAGCCTATCAATTTAACAATAATTAAAATGGCAAAAATTTAAAATTGATTCCTTACCTACAACAAGACGAAACACATTCAGTATTCTGACACAAATGAAGATAATATAATAATATTATAAAGGTAACTGATAAATGGCAACTCACTGAATGTTATTAAATATTCTGCAAGGTAGAATTTATTTAGAATCAGTTTAAGTTGGTTGAGATATTGTTGTGTCAAATAATTTCAATTTCCTAAACGATTCTCAATAATACTTCAACATTAAATCCCGATCACCTCATCTTTCAGGATTTAAGTTCTCCCAAACAATTGTAATAGATAACAGATAACAGATAACAGAATAACAACAGATAACAACAGAACAACAGATAACAGAAATGACATGAACTCAGACAGCACAAGTGATGATATATACAGATATGCCATGAAAACATTTTTTTATATTTTCTGAACTGTTCACACTTCACGTTATAAATCTGCTTCGAGTTTTTGAATTTCTGCTATTCGAATTTAAGTTCAAATCGCTAATATACAAGTTCATCGCTTACTACAAGTTCTAATATTCATGAACAGTTTTATAGAGGAACGTTTATATTTCAACATATTGTAAGATACTTTAGGCCTACTTATAGTATCCATAATATTTTGCTCTACTTCGAATACATCGTTCAATTCATCTTACATTAGGTCTAGTATTTGTTCAACATTCCTGAAGAGGCTATCATCAACAAATTCCCACCGTTTTTCCAATCAGGAATTCGATAACGAAGCGCAGGCCACTTGTGATGGGTGATCGAATTCTTGCAATTTTTTCCCCAATAAACCAGACTTTTTCGTCCTGAACTACCTTAGCGGGTGCGTAATGCGCTATTGTTTCAAGATTTGGCGAATCAAGTCACGATCGTGAATGCTGTGATTTTTTCAGCTCTTTGCAAGGACAGTCCAAAATTGGAAAAGTTGAAAATGCAACAAATAAAAACAACAGTCTGTATGGATATAGATATATAATGTACATCCTACTACAGGGTAACGTATATATGCTCTACAGTGTATTATAAGTATTTGAGAACTCCTACTTCCAGGTATGGTAACTGATGCGAACCGATATCATATTTTCAGGTTCAAATTCACGTGAACATACAACTGTCACTTCACGAGTAGTAATAATGATATTGTAATAAAATTAATCTCGGCTAGAGCAATAAAACATGACAGTTACCTAAGACAATTTTTTAATTTTCTTGGATCATTTCCAGTAGGACGTACAAGTTTTGAAAAACTAGCAATAATTCATTAAAGCAATCTCATATGTATTATTTTGTGAACTGTATAGTAAACAATGATAATGCCATTAATAAATACATACTGATAATGTCATTACACTTCCATGAATATAGATGGAATTCAATCCAAACATGTATCAATTGATTAAAAATCTAGAGAAATGACATACCGAGGATGAAAGAGAAATGCGCTAGAATATGATAATAATATCGAGACTTATCAAAGTATACGTAAAGGTGGAGAGGCTTATCAAAAAAAATATTGTACTGAAAATGAAAGAGGTGGAGATTCAATCAAAGAGAAGGAAATTAAAGCCTCGACGAAAGCGGTCAAGAACCACATCAAATATCAAAGAAAACATTCTCTCTCCTCAAGAAATTGGGAGATACAAATAGGAAACGACAAGAAAAGTAGAGAAATTGGGAGATACGAATAGCTAAACGACAAGAAAAGTAGAGAAATTGGGAGATACAAATAGCTAAACGACAAGAAAAGTGGAGAAACAAATCAAATACAACGTGGAAGTACACGAGGAGCGAAGGAAGTAGGTGATGAGGGAACAGAGGAAGCAGCGATAACGAAAGAAAGAGGTCTTCTTTGCGGATAATGTGTCTGAGGTCAACTGGTTGCGGCAGTGCGGCCAAATGTGGACATTGCAACGGTCCTGACAAGGTCACCTCACAGACTCCAGTCACAGAGCACAGAGCACAGACTGCTCGGTTGTGATGCATTTCACAGCTCACAGCCAATGCGAATGCACCGGATGGGATGACTGCAGGCTGCACCACCCAGATTGCAGGCATAACCTTGCCCGCATAACTGCATTCACAGTTGAATATCAGTCATTAATAATTGTCTGGCTTCACAGTTGAATATCAGTGATTAATAATTATGATTATAGTGTTTTGAACAATAAATGAATGAATGAATGAAATGAATGAATTGTATGGCGAATGATTAATGAATGAATCAAAGCTAGTCCCGCATATGAGTATTAAATAAATAAATAAATAAATAAATAAATAATCATTTTATTTGTAAACGAGCATGTTATGCACATACAAAAAGAGTTGCTATCTGATTAGAGCCCATAAACAACAAAATTATTCATAGTGATCACAATAACAATACTATAGGTACAAAGTTTATAATATAATATGAGAATAATAGGCCTTTAACATTACAAATAGAAACTTTACAAAAACATAAGAAGAATAACCAACAATAATTATTAGTTCTTAATCAATCATCGAGCAATATCAACAACAAAGTCTATGATTTTATGAACATGTTAGTACTCAACGCTACCGAATAAGGGTCAAGTGGTTCACTTGCTAATGAACTTGTGCATTCAAAGTTCTAGTTTAGAGTCATCAAGTTATCAACATGAAAGGTGCCGATCCGAAGAATGTGGACCAAGTAGTTAAGTTGCGGATGAACTTGTGAATAAGAATGCAGTTGAATCAACTTAATTTGGAGCACCTGGTAAAGCTATCAAAGCAGTTTATTGATAATACCTTAGTGGGCATAATTAGATATGAAATCTGTAATAAAAAAGGGAGGTATTATCTGTCTATTATAGCTAAGAAAAAAGATCCTATCCCAAATCGCACCGTATTCTCTATGATTATAGATATTCTATTTTGAATTTGATAAAAATTCCAGTGACACTAAACAAACTGCATTGGATAGCATTGAAAGTGGGAACCTACTTTCCCAACAGTGTTTCCTGTACACCTTACAAACAGGATTGCGCATGACAAATGACTTTATTCTAATGCCTAGGCCTATGCATGCATTCTATGCCTAAGCTAGACATTTGAATAGTGAAAGTGTATGTGGGCATAAGCAGCAACTCTTTACTGGTTACCGCCTATTCTTGTTATAATCAACACCCTACTGCTTATACGAGAAAAGAGAAAGAAGAAAAAGAAGCTGTAGGAGGAAATAAAGATGTGGTAGAAGGAGGAAAAGAAGGTAAGGAGATGTGCAGGGAGGGTGAGTATATTGAGGAGAAGATGGAGGAAAAGGAGACGAAGAAAGTGGAGGAGAAGGTCGAGGAGAAAAAGGTCATGGAGAAGGAGTAGAGAAGTGTTGAAGAGAAGGTGTGAAATGAGGAGGGGGAGAGAGGTAGGGAAATACCTAATATGAAAGGTATTGAATAAGAGGAAACAGTTGAAGGTGAAGAGAAATAGATATGTAAGGAGAATTAATCGAGAAAATAGATGAAGAAGCAGCAGGGGAAGGGAAGGGAAAAATAGATGGAAAGAAGAGGAATAAGGTGGAGATGAATTGATTGATTGATTGATTATTAGGCGGAGTTAGGACTCCTGGTCCTCTCTGCCACACAAGCCTTAAAATTTCACCTGAATGGGAGTGAGAAAGCGAGGAAGTATGAGAGGGGAGAGAGGGTACAAGTAGGTGAAGAAGAATGGAAGGAGAAATAAGAGAAATGGAAAGGGAAATGTCAGTGGTGAAGAAAATAGGGGGAGAAAATCTGAAGATTTTGTTTTAAGAAACAAAGGAATAAATGGAGGAGAGAAAAAAACAATGGAGAAGAGGAAATGGAAGACAATAGGACGAATAAGGAAGAAAGGACTGTGAAGGAGAGAAAGGTTCTGGAAAAGGTGGAAAGGAAATTGTGAGAAAGATTGATGAGGGGGAGTGAGGATGATGATGATGATGATGATGATGATGAGGAGGAGGAGGAGGAGGAGGAGGAGGAAGAGGAGGAGGAGGAGGAGAGGAGAAGAAGGGAAGGAGGAGAAGAAGGAGAAGAAGGAGAAGAAGGAGAAGAAGGAGAAGAAGAAGGAGGAGGAGGAAAAGAAGGAGAAGAAGGAGAAGAAGGAGAAGAAGGAGAAGAAGAAGAAGAAGAAGAAGAAGAAAGAAGAAGAAGAATGAAAGGAAGGAGAGAAACAGAGAGAAGTACCGACCGACAAGTGATTTAGAGGCAGTCTCGTTCATTACATCGGCACAAGCAAATCACATGGGACACCACAAAAGATAAATAACCAAACACTGCGTCACTTTGTATGGTGTGCTTCCAGATGCTCTCCCAAATACACGACAACATATCTATACATCTATTTGTATCAGCTATTGACATCCCGATTCCAAGAAGAGCAGTGGGCGTTCTATTCAGAAGAGCAAACACACACAAAGACCAGAAAAGAGAAAGGAAGCAGAAGTGTGGTCAGGTGAGAATTGAGAAGGAATCGCCGCGAACCGGGGTGGTGGGTGTTGATTCAACGTGAAACTCGTTGAATTAACCATTGGTTGGAGCGTTGTTTTATGATTCAACTATTATTGAATGAAAAAGACTAAGAAATTGTCAAAAAACCACTGATTTATTGATAATTAGAAAGACCGGTTTCGGTTATTACACCATTGTCATTCTCTGATAAACAACAATCTCTGTTTATCAGAGATTGACAATGGTGTAATAACCGAAACCGGTCTTTCTAATTATCAATAAATCAGTGGTTTTTTGACAATTTCTTAGTCTTTTTCATTCAATATCAATAATTACCACAATATCAACTTCTCAACTACACAAAAAGATTCAACTATTACTTTTTTTAGGCAAACTATGACTATATTTCATGCTGCTATCGCATTCAGGATACCCTCAATTTAGTGCATTTATTGTCAACCTAGAATCATTTATGAAATGAAAAAAAAAATTCAGGAAACTGAGATAATGGAATGAGTCAAGTTTTCATCATTCAATGAACTGTGAATCAAATTTATGTACATAAAAAACATGGATATTTCACTGCTAAGTGGATTGGAAGTTTTGGATTCGTAGAAAAGATTATTTGTGAGGTTCGTATAATTCTCAACATAGAACTCTTCTCAATCCTCAACAAGATCATGGTAAATCATGGCAACACTGCTAGGAAAAAAGTTGACACTTAGCTATAGTTATTGAGTTGATACAGCTACATAGATTCACTTAAATCTGTCAGCATTGGTTGCATGGGGATGATTGACGTTGATTATCAATAAGGAATAAAGACAGTTTAGTGGAATCTCACGAGCACCTGACAAGCTCTATCGATCTACAAACTACAATGCTATCACACTTCTATCTTACAGCAAGCAAACAATTTATATTCCCTATTATTTGTTCGAGAAACACGTTAGCATTTCCACTACTTCATCAACTAGTTAATTTTAGTAGGAAAACAGTCTCGTTGAAACGTCAACGAACCATCAATAGAAGTTTACTGGATGGTTTACCGTGGGCGAAAGTGGAAGACCATGGCTCTAAATTCGGATCCAAAGGTTCTACACACGCCTTCCCCCCCACAACCAAACACCCCAAACCCCCTTAATCCGTCGAAATTTTCGCCCACATGTACGTTCGTCGGCGCACCCATTCAAAACATCCACGCAACTTGGGTTCCGCTCTGGAGTTGTTTGGCTGTGGGAGCCAACCAGACAGGTATTCCAACGTATGGCCCATATTTCAGTCTCCATTGAGAGAAATCGTACAAATTGTTGAATTATCAGAGATCGATGTGAATGGGAGAGTTGTAGAAACTCTTACAAACTCTTACAAATTGTAGAATTATCGAAGGAGATAAAGAAACACGAAGAAGAACTCTTACAAATTGTAGAATTACTGGAGACGTGAAAGGCCTGAATAAAAAGGGATATTAGATCGATTCAGTATGTGCCGGTTGCACAAAAGCCGGTTAAATTTTAACAGTGATTAATTCCACGAGAACCAATCGGAGAAGGCCTTTTTGATAAGACGGCTTCTCTGATTGGTTCTAGTGGAATTAACCACGGTTAAAATTTAACCGACTTTTGTGCAACCTAAATGTATTGAATTTAGTACTGTTGTATAAGTGAAAAATTTTCAATTATTGAGCTAGATTGCTAAATAATATCATTGATAATACTGAACTGTCTTATCTGTGATGGAAGTGAAGAGTAAAATTGGAAGGTTTAATCAACCAAGTTCTATATTAAAAAGTAGGCCTCTATTCAAGACGTCTATGAAAATTGCCTATAAAAACTTATTAGAAAGTCTATGATTAGTATTCCTTGTCTATATAAGAAGTATTCCTAGTCTATATATTAGAAGTATTCTAGGATTGATCTGCAGTGATACGCACAACAAATGTCATAATAACGCAAGCTACTTCTAGGAGGAATGAATGTTGAAAATTAGATTTATCAAACCTTATTTTGAGGACCATGATTGATGTAACAGAAGTTGACACGATCTAAGTTAGATCAATTACCTGCAACAAAAATAGGAATTATTCATTATTGATTAATTTCAAACTGATACTATGTAGGGAATTCACGCTGTATTCAATCAGGAGAAGTCAATAATTGCTAAGACACAACTGGAGTCGAGTTTAAGTGATCTTAATTCTAGAGTTTTAATTCAAAAGCTACTATCATACAAATGAAAAGTCACGGTGAGGTATAAAAAATACAGATCGTATTAAATTAATTAATATCTGTTTCACAACAGGAATTTACGTCGCAAGACTTGCAATTATTGAAGTTTGCAATAGTCAAGTGACTAAACAAAAAAAATCATCTAAAGACTGATGAAACCTACTATGCAGTCTCACTCAGGTCATAAAAATGCAATTACTATCAGCAAGAATGCATTGTCTCATGCACATGTACAATTGACAAGACAATGAGTGCTTTTCGCATCAACAATGAGTAGTTAAAACATATTATGGCATTAATTATTAGCATTACTAACATGTAATTGATTTTTGAATGGTCATTGTTCAATAGATTTTCAAGAATGACGAGTGGGCATGAATGCATAGGAATGTGTTTATAATGATATTTTATAAAATTTCAAAATTTTTTAACAAAATTCAATGATATTGAAAATATTGTACAAATATTTATATGGAGGATTTAAAAACTCCTTTCTCTGAAAGATTATTTTTTCTTTGGAAACTTTATCCATGGTATATATCAGGAAGAGCTTGATATTAATGGCTGTTTATGACCATTCTTCATCATGACAGTACCTCCTCTACCAATAGTTTTAAGCCATCAATAAATTATTCATCTTATGACCACCCAGCATGGATTATGGGATGAATTAATACAAAATTCTATGCTTGAGTTGTTTATTTTATTAATCCCATCTCCTATGATAAATTATTCTAATCAAAAGCTGTTAGTAGATCACAGAACATGTTTGCTTATTTATAGATCACAGAACGTGTCTGTTTATTTATTGAGGAATAGAGTTCGATGTTGAAGATTGACCTTCAACATCGAACTCTATTCAATAATTTTTTTCACTGATATAATCAAGACCAAGACCATCATATACAGATGATTGATTTTACAATGATTACAATAATTGAGATTGCACTATTATTTTCAGATAAAATTCAGACAGAGAACTTTTTTGTTGAGATTTATTGAGACAAATGAATGATATGTTTGAGTAGCCAATGAACTCACAATAATCTGAATTCTATGAGAATTTATTCAATCAAATTTTGTCAAGTACCATCGACACGCCACGCCACATACAAATTAGATGCTTCACTCATAACCGTAGTCGATTGAGCAAAACCATAGAAAAACAATAGCGTAAGTAGATACCCTAGACATGGTATAGGGCGTTTATGTCGCAACTTTTACTGTTATCTCAAGCCGATTACTGTTGATTATTGTCGAATTTTACTGTTTTGTTGGGGTGAGAGTGTATGAAAGGTACAATATGAGAAATTACCAGTGTCACACAGCTTCACGGGAAAGAATTACATGAACTATCGGCTTGAGATAACAGTAAAAGTTGCGACATAAACGCCCTATACCATGGGATATCTACTTGGTTTCTCTATGGCAAAACCAAGATAGAGTGGCTTTAATAAACAGATACCGCACACAACGTGGGATAATCTGTCTATTAGCTAGGTTCATCAGTGGGTTCCACAACAAACACATTCAGCCTTGACTCAAGTAGAGCCGAAAACCGACACTGATCATTCCACCAACAAATTCAATGAGAGTGGCACTAATTGCAGGCCAATTATTTGCCTTTAAAGTACGCCCAACAATGACAATTTAGTGAGAGAGGTTCACTTAAAAATGTCAGCATTTATAATCGTGTAACATCGATGCTTCCCATTCACTAAAAGCTGACATTTTGAGATACACTTCAAACTTTCATCATCAGTTGTGAATAGCATTGATGCTTCTCATTCAGCCAACGCTGACCATTTGAAGTGAACCTGACTGATGGTCTGAATGCGGTCGTCGGCATTTGTCAAAGCCGTAATTAATCTTGTCCCGCTAATTATTGGTTAGGACAATCGTTTATTGTCCATCCTGTCCTTTATTGTTCTTTTTTTATTGAGGAAGCCATGACGAAAGTGTTGGCAAACCGGGATTGAGGTCGCAATACTTGTGTGGCTGTCATTCAAAGCACGATAAAACGACTGTGAAATGTTTTATGGTTGTAATGAAAGTGAAGCTTATCCAATGAGGTGAGCATTTAGCAAAAACGGCGAGAAACCTTTCTTCAAATTGGTTTGGTTCAGTTTTGATGCGATTGGTAATCCATCTACCACTTCTCTTGTTTATTTTGGTTGGATGTGGATTTATGAGGCGATTTTTATTGCAGATTCGAAAATCTTCAACGTTGTGATGTATGTAAATACACAGATCTGTTTACTACTTAGGGTCTAGTGTATGGAAAAGATCTACGATTTGACAAAATAAACGTATTTATTTTAACGTTTACGGGTTTACATAAGATTTCAAAACATGGAAAACTTTCATGGAACTCCACAGATTGTATCTATTAATCATCTAATCATTAATGTAATCATCTACTTGATCAATGCTCTCGAACAGTATAAAAATTTACCACTTAAATGGAACTTCCAAGAAAATAAATAAATGATACATTCATATAATCGCTTCTACCTATCATACAAACAAATACCGACATTTCTAACTACCATACGAACAAATACCATTTGAAATAGGAGAATGTAAATCTAAGGGTGCGTACAGATTTACGCACCGCGAACACGAGCAATTTACTTTTCATCAGCTGATGCCAAGCTTTTTATATCTGTATATATTACAGTTTCTGTACAAATACAGATATAATCAGCTGATGGAAAGTGAATTGCTCGGGTTCGCGGCGCGTAAATCTGTACGCACCTCAAGATGATGAGTGATTGAAGGTTTTTAAGGTCATAGCTGTGTCCTTTACACTCACCTCCAACCCATAACTTGGGTCCAATTAGCCGAAAATCAAGGTACACGATAACCTCATATTTTCAACAAATTATTCTTCGAGTCTTTGATAATAGCATTGTCTCAAAATAGCGATGACTGCTGTTTTCGTAGCCGAAGCTGATAATTATGCAAGAAACGTGTTGAACAGAAAGAATGAGATAAGATTTTACAAGATAATCAGCCTTCACCGCCTTGTATTGAAGTGAGTGGGATGTTTATCACATGTTGGAGGCCGGATGCTATGCATATGCTGAGTGCGACAAACAAACCAAGAAGGAGATGGAAAAGAAAAAGGAGCAGGAGACGAAGAAGATGAAGACGAAGACGGAGACTCGTGGTCTAGAGCGCGTGTTAGGATACAGTAAAATCTCTTTTCACGGACACCTCCAAATAACGGACAAATTTTTATTCCCCCCCAATTCTCCATGAGAGGAATATTTATGTAGTTAGATATGTTCAGTCTGGTTTCGGTGAATCGGTCATGGGTTCGACTCTTATTCTGTCTGGCATCAACCAACACTTCATTATCCAAGCAAATGTCATCAATAATGATGATATCAGACTGAGTAATTATGGCATGATTAGCAAAAACAACAAAACATGAAGAAGGAGAACAGAGAGGAAGAGGGAAAAGAAGGAAGTGGGAAAAGAAGGAAGTGGGTAAGAAGATAGTAGAAAGAATGAGAAGAAGAAGAATGGAGATTGAAAGGTCAAGAACAAGAGAAAGAAAAGATTGAGTAGAAGAAGAAACAAGAGCAGAAGAATACTACCAAGGTGGATAATCAAAGGATCCATAGCTGGAGAATAAGATGTAGGAGAGGAAGGGGATACATGGAGTGAGGGAAAAGGATATGAAGAAGATGAAGTGGATTACAAGGATTGATTCATTGATTGAGTACTTTATTTATGTAAATTACAATATATACTGGCTTGTACACTTACATACAATAGCTTACAATACAGCAAAATTATAGATGAATTTACATAATATAGACTGAAAAAAATTATTGAACTGTATATAATATGAAAAAAAGCAATTTGGAATAACTGTAGATAATATTGTTATGCATCTATATAAATTGGCGGAGCTTTGAACATATCAATGTCCATTCTTCGGAAAGAATATTTAAAATATCCTTCCCACTAACTCTCTACCAAAACGTTAATTTCATTTATTCAACTAAATATTTATTAATAAATGAAAATGTTGTAAAAGTTTCAATAAATATTAAGATTTAAAGGAAAGTGAGAAGATGATGAGGGTGCGAAGAGGAGGAACAGAAGTATGAGTTAAAGAGATAAACAGGAGAACGAGAAGAATAAGCCAAAATTGGAAGGAAAAGAAGACGAAGAAGAATAAAACCAAGAAGAAGGAGGAGGTGAAGATGATGAAGAATGTGGAGGAGGAAAGGGAGGAGAAGAAAGAAGAATATAATGAGAAAAATACGAATTAGATAGAGGGGAGAGACCAAAAAGATAAAATGAAATGATAAGAAATCCGAGAAAAAGAAGAACATAATAAGAAAAAGAAAAATGATGAAGGGATGGAGCAAAATCAGAAGGAATAAGAGATGAAGGAGACGAATTAGAGGAAGGAAATTGAAAAGCGGAAAATAAGGAGTAGGAAGAGGAAAAATAAGAATTAAGAAAAGCTGGATAGAGAGGAAGAGATGAAAGGTGAAAGAAAAAAAAGAGGTACAGAAAATAAGAAGTAAAATCAGAAGGAATTCGAACTCCAGAAAGTGCATTAAGTCTTTGAACAGACTTTACCACACGTGCCATAGCATAGCAAGACAGCTGCCGCTGCTGCAGTAAACCTGCAAGGGATCCAGGAACCCAAATCTATAAATAACTACAATTCTGCTCCTTGCCGATCCAGGGGAATTCGAATATGTGCATACCAACCTCCAAAAACAAAACTATGAAGTCCACAAGCCAGCCAATTCCACAGCCCATTCATTTTCCTCTTCATCCTCTCCAAATTCTCGTTATTCTTCTTCTTCTTCTTCTTCTTCTCCCCCTCCCCTCCCATCACCATGATACACAACTTCATAATTGTACAAAACCTTAAAACAAAACAACTAGGCACCTTGTCCACGAGCCAATTCCATTCCCCTCTTCACACACCCCCTCGCACTAACCAACGAAAGTCATTATCGTTCCCCAAAAATACCACCGAATTTATGAAGCCTATTATATGTCCTATATATACACCCAGCATGTCCTGTATATATCTTGTATGTCCGGCAGTAAGAAAGCAATGTTTATTGTAGGCCTATTTCGTTTTATTAGCAGACCTCTAACGATATGGGTTTGAGTGACTGAGGCTGTAATTCATGTGGTAACAACAAATAATCACTCGTTTCAACAAAGAGAGAATGAACGTTGAAGAAGTCATGATAATATGTATTTTTGTCAAAAATTTGAAAGCCCCCGGCAGATCATAATACACTAATAGGCTATCATCAAGCTTTCTGAAGTCTTTTTGAAGTGGATGATTTTTATGATATTGGTGAAGATTTTGCTGTACACTAATACAGTGGAACCTCGATAATTCCGATCTTCATTATTCATGATCCTCTATAATTCCTAATGGAAACTCAGTCCCGTGAAATAAACTCTTTAATTCGTAAGAAAGCATTGTATTTATATTGTCAGAGATATTTGTTTGACCTTGATTTCTTCTCAAAGTACATGAATTTAGATTTTTAATAACAACTTAGTTAACTCTCAAAATCTGCAGGATTCTGAATTCATTGATCGTAATACGTTCAGAAAACCTAATAAGCAGTTTGCTACGCTCTCAAAATCAGTGAGCTTGAAAATGAAAAAGAAGTTTCATATAAAAGAAGTTTGCTGAACTCTGGATATCGGTAGAATCTCGAACTCATTGTTCTGAATACATTCAGCTTTCAGGGCATAACCATGCTCCTTAAATTGAGCTTCATTACAATGCTTTAAGCTCTACTTCGGGAATTTTACCTCATTGTTCTGGAAACCAGTGTACTTGAGCAAAAAAGAAGCACATCAACTCAAATGAAAGTTGGGGGAGTTTTATTCTGTTTGTTTTCCGCATTAAAACAGGAATAGCTTACAATAAGGGGATTTCTGGAAGGGAGGTTGACTGTATTCACAGTATGGTTTTTATAAGTGTATATTCTGATGATTGGTACGTGTATATTATGTTTCTTTTATATATTCAAACATTTGATTGTATCTTGAAGATTTTTCATATTGTACAGATCTGAATGAAGACTGTCTTCCAATAATTATTCCAGTTAAATGTGAATCTCACTATGCGACTATAGGCTCTATAACTCTCTATTAATCATTTCCATAATAGTTTCCAACGGTCATGAAATAAACGAACAATTATAACAGATAAATGTTTTGAATACTTTTATCCTAGAGCCTTTAATTTGTAATACACTTAAATTGATGAGAATATTAGGAACGACACTACTAGGAACTGTTAGAACCATTTACTTGAAAACATGAATCAATTTCATCTTGCTTATTAGAAGGAAAGAGTTGATTCATTCTGATTGCATTTATGCGGGTAGTGAACGGGCCGAAGATCACAACCAATCAAAATTCATCAATGAATCGAAGAAAACATTTTTACTGCGTAGGGTGAGTGAACACATTTTTAACAAGCTCAAATTGTTTTTCAACAAACACGATCTGACAGCTCCAGTTGAAAAATTGAACATTATCGAAATTTAATAACAGTTTTGAAGGATTGATATCGAGTCAAGATGTCAATGAAGTGAATAGTCCGGGAAGACAGACTTAGCTAACTTAGCTTACTGATATTGATTGATTGATTGATTGGCTGCCTTTATTTAAAACCTGGGAGGGCGAAGTTGGGAAGTTCAGTGAGACTGAGTGCTGTTGAAAAACTAAAACCAATAACAATTATTATTCTACTCTACAGAAATAATACATTCTCTATCACGCAGATATTATATAAATGAATTAGTTGTAATTATTTGTGAAAGGTTACAAGAACTGTAAGTGAATTCGAAACATGCGAAAGACACCAATTAATAGAGTAATAACAAGAGTTAATTTCAAGCCTACTGGAACTGAAGTTTGAAAATTGAAATACAGTAATTTTATTG
This sequence comes from Nilaparvata lugens, assembly GCF_014356525.2. Lineage (NCBI taxonomy): Eukaryota > Metazoa > Arthropoda > Insecta > Hemiptera > Delphacidae > Nilaparvata > Nilaparvata lugens. Next base: position 60,117,331 of record NC_052507.1, read on the forward strand.
CTATCCTTCACAAAGTAGGCTACATTAGTATTCTACTAAACACGTATGGAGAGGTTCTTGATGTTCGAACTACTATAAAAACAATATAAACCCTGCATAATGATTTAAGATGAGCCTTGATCGCTAACATTATCCACTACCCTACTCCACATAAAATTCATGAAGAGGCAGACAGAGACTATTGCCATCAATCCTCCGCTTCGAAAAACAAAGAAAAACTGAACAATTCCCCTCAATTCGATGATAAAACGACATAAATAAGTGGAACAAGTAAGTAATGCTTGTTGCAATTGCAGTTGATGTATTAGAACGATCACATGAGACCATAAACTGTTTTGGAGACAGCATCCAGAAGGGGAGACGGAGCAATTTTAATATTCTTTATGCATCTTTCATGGAACTCAAGTACAGACTACTCCCTACTTCTTCGGCGGTTCGGTATCCCGCTAAAGGAACATATGAATGTACATTATATACATATTTGTACATGCTATACTTTCATGTATCCCACATAACCAATTGTTGGCTGAAAGAATGATAGCTACTCGTTTCGTTCACATCCAATTTGATTCAATTCAGTCCTTTGTCTCAACTAGCATAACTTGATCGGTCGGCTCCCGTATATTATTAGGAACACTCGAATTTATTAAACTGATTTCAACCATGCCGTTGACTGTTTGTAGGCTATTAGTGGCCTTGAAATAATCGTCATCATCATGAATATCTTCAGCATCATCATCATCATGATCAAACCCACCAACATCATCATCATCATCAACTAAAGAATAATCATTGGTTAACCACCATGCTATCTTATTGCTAGCAGCAGACTTGATTGAGTCAATCGAATTGATTGAATCCGTTTTTGAATACGGCTATTAGGTTGGTTGTTGTTATTATGTATAGTACTCGAATCAGCCAGTCATTATTTGATGGTAGCTGGTCAGAAAAATATACGAATGTTTATCAATGAGAGCTGAAGATTGACGATTACCAATTATGTCTGTTATGCCAAGCTTCATTTGTTCAGCATTATTTTAATGCATCTTGTGTTCTTGTTTAGATTGTTAGAGACTCTGAACTCCAACTACTTTCAAAAATGTTGATAATTCGTGAAAATGATTGCGAACGATTCAAGTTATCTGTTGTTCTAAAAAATGCAGAATATTTAATTATTCATTTTTTACAGTGGAGCACAGATCGGGGAAGAAAAACTGAGGATACCTTGTACTATTTCTATTGTAAAAATTGTACTATGATTGTCAAGATGGTTACAAACTTCGGAATTATCGGATGAAATTTTTCTTTGGTAATAAATTTGTCTATATATAAGAAATATTAATATTATTAAGAACTTTTATTCATAATATTTTATGAAAATTGTGTGATTGGTAAATTCAAATAGGCGAGATACCCTTCTCTATTATATGCCTATACATACTAGCATGTATTATATTGTCAAGTCAACATCAAGCTACGGCATTGATTCAATCAACAAATATCGTTTAGTTGAGAATATGATACTTCTACTATTCCTCCCATTTCTAAATAATAGGAGTGGCTAGTCTGATAGTCTTTCAGTATATAATCTTACTGAAAGTCGATGAAGCCAACATCTACTGCCATATCACCCCATCGTGACGTCAGCATCGGATAGAAAACTTTTTGGTAGAGTTTGTTCACATTGTTTTCCATAGCAGATTGTGTCTATTTCAGCGGGAGTTTACCATTTTCATAGATAATAATTTACTTCTATCTGAAATAGACACAATCTAAAAGTTTTCTATCCGATGCTGACGTCACGATGGGGCGATATGGCAGTAGATGTTGGTTTCAGATACTAGACTTCCCAGCGTGTCTATTCTATAACTGGTCTAAGGACTCAAGAACCAATCACGGCAAAGCAACGTCAGAAAGCTCCGCCATTTTAAATAAGAGCCATCCATTTCGCCGGCCAATAGTATCATTGCTGGTTGAGGAATGGATCTACATGATGAAACTATCAATATGTGGCTCTTTGGAAATTAATGTCTATTTCTACTTTTTGAATGTCTATTTGATGATCCATCAACGGAAAATATATCCTGAATGAGGAATTTCGTGAACTGAGGTGAATTCAAGGTAATTTTACTAGGGTAAAATTCACTTTGAAATGTCAACATTCCTCTAAAATAGCTTCAATACTTCCCATTCAGCATGGGTTGACTGTTTGAAGTGAATTCCACTGAATCACAACCTAATGATGATAAGAAGCAATTCAAGAATGACTAAATATAGACCCACTTCATAACTAGAATTTTCAATAAATTCATTCAAGAGTCAGACCATGCAGATTGCATTCTACTCAAGCATGTGCATAACGTAGTTTGTTTTCAATTTCTTATCAATAGCGGTTTAAATTTACATAAAGCCGCTCTGCCGACAATTTGTAGCTATTTGTAATAATTTTGTAGCTGCTGTCTTTATCATTTTCAAGTTCCGGTGTCAACCGATATCTGTCCACATTTACTTGGATGCGATATTCAACTGGCATGACCTTTTGCCCCGAATGTTATTAAAAGAATACGATAACTTTACGTCAAGCTTGATTTACTTCATGTACCGACATACACGAGTAAACTCCAAATTTGATATTCGAAGATCGTAGTATAAATTCATTTATTTTCAAAATGTGAGAGTTCACAGCTCAGTCTAGTACCAGAGTTACAAAGTTACAATATTATGAGAAACAGGCAGAAACCATTGATTTGCAAATTATATTTTCTTCAACTACTCTCTAATCTACCTGTTTGCACCCTAACCTTTCCTGCTGACTATATTTTCTTACTTATAGTAGAGGATCCTTACGTGGTAGTTTAGATGTATTTGAAAATATCTATTCAATTATAATATGCTCAAGTAGTAATTTACAAGTAATGGAAGTGTTTGTTCAGCAATGGTATTGCTATCCTTGTCTATCATTCAACAAAGCAATCATTTATGATAAATATTTCATACTAGTACCCAAGTTGTAAGAAATGCCGATAAACATAATATATAATTTTTCTACAGCAGGATTAGATTTAATTGAATCGACAATCAATCTAAATCTTTCTATCCGAAGGTTCTCATTCTAAGTCTCACTTAAATATTCTTCGAAGACCTGAGGAATGGTTAACACATTTATTCTTCTTCATAAAAAATAGAAAATCATAAAATATACATTCAGAAACAATCACACAGCGTAATTTACAAGTAATGGAAGTGTTTGTTTAGCAATGATATTGCTTTCCTTGTCTATCATTCAACAAAGCAATCATATATGATGAATATTTCATACTAGTAACCAAGTTGTAATGAATGCCGATAAACATGATATATAATTTTTCTACAGCAAAATAAGATTCAAATGAAACGATTATAATCAATGTAAATCTTTCTATCCGTAGGTTCTCATTCTTTGTCTCTCTTAAATATTCTTCAAAGACCTGAGGAATGGTTAACACATTTCGTCTTCTTTATAAAAAATAGAAAATCATAAAATATAGATTCAGAAACAATTACACAGCGTCTTCAAGATATCTACCAACAATCCTCTAATAATGATAAAATAATTACATCAATAACAATCACAGTGAACTAGGAAGTTTGGAGAAGGATGCTCCTTCAACGAATAAAATCTGGAACTGATAAAATATATCAGCAGCAGCCTTACCTCTTGAATCTATCACTGCAGATCTTAGTTCTTCAATTCAATATTTTCACGAATTGTAATCTTATTGTAAGAGCTGAATAATGACAATAGAATGGAGCTTCCATTCTGTATGCACATACCCTCAGAAATATCTCATGCATTCTCCACTCCATTACAATTCTCTCCAGCTACAAATAAATATTATTGAAGTCACCAAACAATAAGTCTCGAGCTTCCCTCAGGAATATCTCGTGTATTCATGTTTTTCTACATTCTATAATTACAATTTCCTTCAGCTATAAATACACATCATTTAAGTAACTAAACAATGAGTCTCGAACTTTTTCTTTCAAATTTCTGCTGTTTTCGCCACCAAGTATTATTATCAAAGTTTATCCTAGTATCAGCACACAATATTGAATTCACCAAACACTTAAGTATCGAACTTCTCTCAGGAATATCTCATGTATTCTCCATCCTAGAATTACAATTTCCTCCAGCTATAAATACACATTATTGAAGTCAAAAAACAATAAGTCCCAACATTTTCTCCAAATTTATCCTGTCATCTCCACTCAGTATTATTATAAGAGTTCCTCCTAGTATCAGCACATAATATTAAAGTCACCAAACAATAAGTGTCGAGCTTTTACTTTCAAATTTCCCCTGCTATCTACAGCCAATATCCTTGGAACAATACTTGTTACATTGTTGGTTCTGTGTGATGGTGTCACTAGCAGCTTGTCACAGGAGATGATTAAAGGCAAGATGACAACGATTTAGGCGTTGCCTGCTGTGCGATGGAACACAGCCTCCCGTCGCTTTCAAAGCAATCAATCCCTGGGGTTCTTCTCCTCATTATTGGATCAGTCCGGGGATCTAGTTTATTGAAACTCCTCCTCATTGTTTCCAGCTCATGTCAAGTCACGTTCTTTGACATAATATGATGCTAAGTTATGTAGTTCTGTGAATATAGTATATAGTACGGAATTATAAAGAGTTATTTATGTTTGTACTGTATAAACATAATCTTATGATCATAAACATAAACAATTAACGATAAACATACTGTATAAAAATATAGATGACAGAAAGGTATCTCTTTGTATGTGTTATATATAGAATTATAGCTACAAATTTTCATATACGAAAAATAGCATAAGAAGATATCATGGTACAGGACGTACAGAGTATCAAATCAGGAAATATCTCTCACTTTTAAAAATTATATGTTCAAAAAACTAAAACTTGATCCACTAAATGAAGAACTATTTTGGGAAAAAACTATAATTGGGGAAAAACCTGACAATATTCAATCAGTAAGAACAAGTCTCTAAGAGAATTGATGAAGAGTAATGAATTTAACAATGGTTCTCAAATTAAGAAAATTGAAAAAAAAATGAACGAAGCGAAGTATCAAATCAGGAAATATCTCTCATTTTCAAAAATGAAATGTTCAAAAAATTGAAATTTAATCTACGCAATATAATAACTATTTTGGAAAAAACTGACAATATTAAATCAGTAAGACCAAGTTAGTCGCAAAGAAAATTGATGATTGAGTTGAGAACGGATCATTGTTGATCTAATGGTGAAGGGGAAATTCGTGAGTTACCAGTCATTGAGTCAAGATTGTTGACCATGAAAATAGGAAGGAATTCGAACACACGGAATAATGCTCGTATGATAATGGATCCTTTTGGGGTCAGGCATGCTCCTCTGTCTACATGCTTAACATGCCAGGCACGGAACAATTCAGAGTTTGAGACTCTCTCAGTGATGACAAAGTCGGACAATATGAGATTGCACTCACACTCTCAACAGCAGAGAAGTTTCAAAGTATGTGATCATGATTCAAGATGGGATTATTATAGCTGACAACTCATAAATATACATTGAGGAAAAGATTCCAGAGCTTGGTAACTCGTACGGAATTCATTGATGATTTGGTTGGCTTTAATAGTTCAAGAATAATGAATGAGAATTTGAAATTAAATCTAAATTGTACATACATTGTTGAATCCATGGTATTAGAGAGATACGTGTGCTACATTTAAAATCTGGATATTATTGAGAATGTAGACCTAAAGCTTGATCATAGTAGAATAAAACAATCCAAATATAAGTTTTCTCTGGCTTGATTCTCAAACAACAGTGACCGGCACATTGAAAATATCATTCATTCATTTATATGAGTTCTGATTGGGCTTTTCTCATTCAGCATCACCTAGCGAATATGAATAATCCCATTTGAACTAATGGGAATAATATTTTCACTGTATCGGTCACTTTCACTGTGTGTGTGGGAATCCAGCTAAACTACCATTGATACGAATTGCAAGGTTGAAGATCAATGCCTTCAGCGTTGTATTATCATATAAAAAATCTATAATTTGTCATTTTTGGGTAAAGTTATTAGCTTTTAATTATAATCTCAACAAACTGAGAGAAAGTAGCAATTGCTTGTAGCAAGTGTCAATGTCATGACGATAGCCAATAGGAGTAGACTAGCAAAGACTGGAATTAACCACAAACAAACCAATGAGCGGGAACAGTGATTTTGTTGTCATGGCAAAAGCCAATGAGAGGCCACTAAGAAAAAAATTGAACCAATCACGAGAAAACCATGAGAGAATAGCTATTCTGGTGATGGCCAATGAAAGTTGAGTAAAGAAAATCCAACAAATCGCAAAAATAGCCAATGGGAGTTGAGTATTGATTTGAACCAATCATAAGCTACCCAATGAGGGAATAGCAAATTTCATAGTCATGACGTTAGTGTTGGTGTTGAATGAAATTTGATGTTTGGCATTTAATCAATAATTATGAATATGTTAAGAGACTATGTAGAATAATATAAAACATGTTTTATTAAAACCAAGCTAACTTAGCTCAACATAGGGAGAGTTGCAGTCCCTTCATCACGACACCCAATGATTGATTCTAATTAGAATTAACAATACCAGAGTCAAATCAAAATCAAAATCTTTATTTTGCCAAAATACAAAAATACAAAATAACTTGAAATACTTCAAATTATTAATACAATAATAACTGAAATATTCAGTAGATACATAATCATCGGAATGAATAATACATTTCGATTGAATAAATAAAATTAAAAACTTCAATCAATTACCAACTTTCATGAGGATGAAAACATGACAAGTTTATGAGACAGTTAATAAAGGAACGGGTTGGAGGGAGCTCAATTTATGTAGAAGTTATAGTAATTCAGCTTGTCTAATCCTTAGTAGTTAGTAAACTTGTTTGGCAGACGCAGTCCCCATTCTCAGTGGGGAAACTCTAATAACAATATTACGATCCCTTTAGGCAGTGAAAACGAATGAATTTCATTTAATCGGGATAATTGATGCACCTTAGTTCGTCTGAATTAGAAGAGAAGATTATTAAAATCCAAACAGACACGATAGCTTCTTTAGAGTCGGTCTTTGAATTGTTGATGCTGTTCATCTGCTATGCTCAAAATTCACTACAGATTGTCACCATTTTTCAAATGGGAACCAATGACTTTATTCAAGAAAGACGCTGACTGTTTCAAGTGGATGTGACTATAGAATTGAGCGGTAGAGAAGCAGAAAGAAGTTGCCTTAGGGCATTAATAAAAACTTCCAGAAGATTATTTAAAAAAAGCCGCCTCCTATAATGTATACAAAGCAGGTTTCTAATGAAGTGCGTTGCATGTCAAAGTAGAAAGTATGTTATTAAGCATGTAACACTTAGGTTCACACACTTCCTATCACAGGAAAATAAATAACTATCTCAAATAAATATACGTAACACTAATACGATCACTTAAATCTGGAATCATAGGGTGCTGCAAGGATCACGCATCATGAATAATACAAGACCACAAATTATCCATGATTTTGAAACCATGCATACTAATTGTCTTAATTAACAAAGACCTGTATGTATTTTAGATTGTAATATAGAATCTGTTATCTTCGCCATTGAATTTTTTTAATCCAATGAGAATAAGTTGCTATAAAATCACATGTATTGGTAAAACTTCTGTGGAAATCTACAGTTTCAAATAGTTTCAATGAAAATATTTTTTGGAATAGTTTCAATGCATTTGTGTAGAGTAATAACACGAATAAAACAAGGATGAAAGTAGACAAATAAACTAATAACAGTTATGTAATAAGTGAGAATACAACATGTTTTTGCAATAGTTAAATAAAATTGAATGAGATCTCAAAACTTTCACATAATCATGACAAAAGTGTCACTATAAATTAAATCCATTCATAATAATTCAATGGTGATACCTATAAGCCAACAGTAATCGCGCTAATGTACTTATCATAATAAACTAGGTCATCATGAAAAAATCATAAATCTGCTAAAAAATTCAGCCGACCGTGCGAATATTTTTAGACCAATTCGACACTGATGTGTGTCTCCGGTGAAATATTCACTGTCATCATTCCTTATGAATAGCATCAATGCGCCCCATTCAATCAATGCTGACAGTTTGAGGTGAATCTCCTTGTAATCCGGCCTTGGTTCTACAGTGAGTTTGAGTTTGAACTGGCAGCATTATTTATACATAACACCAATGCTTCCCATTCAACTAATCCTGACAGTTCGTGGTGGATCCCACTAAAGCATGCAACGCTGTGTAAGCTCTAAGCGGTGAATTGGGCCCCACCCTAGGCCACGGATGGATTTATCGCCAAGAATTTTTAATTTCAGAATGATATCATGAAGATCACATAGTCACGAGTCTCATATCGCTGCTTGCATGATGTGTGAAAATAGGGAGTAACTGATCGCTTGTAAGATAGCATGCATGCATGTCATGTGTGGAAGGTGAAAATTAAATTTCATGACAAACAGCTAGAATGAAAATATCTTTTATGTGAATTCCATTTGGGATTCAGAGAAATTGAGATTACAAACTTCACTTTAGTTACTGTTGTTTTTGAGTGAAAAAGGACTAAATTTCAGAAAAGTGGAATCATAACCTCATTTTGGACTTTTAAAATATTATCTAAATTTGGGAGAGAAATAGTACAAGGAGTTCCCTTAGTTTTTCTCTCTCATTCAGTGCTTTCTTGAAAAAAATAGAATAATAAATAAATAAACAAAATATACCCTTTCAAACATAAAATTCATTTAAAATGTATATCTGTTCGTAATATAGAATAATATAAGTTCATTTTTGGAAGATGACTCACAGAAGAGTTCAATTTCTTTTACTGAGAGTTAATTCCATGGCAGAACAGGAAGTAAGATTATTGAGAATGTTTGGGAAATTCACGTTGTTTATTTTATAAAATTCTGGAGTTTTATTCAACAAAATAAAACTTTGGACTTTTTTTTGGACTCAAAATAGTGTGTGAATTAAGTTATCATTTACATAACCTTTAGACTGTGTATTCCAAATTAAGGTTTGGAACAGTTTTGGGCGAATGCCTGTTGTTTTTACCTTAATCGTATTTGTATATGAATAAATAAATAAAATCATGCAGTACCCATTTGTAATCAGATTGTAGTAGCCTATCATTTGACATTGACCCATTGACCTTGAGTAGGTATGGCTATGACGACCTCCCATACAATCATCAATGCTAGGTCCAGAATTGGATTAAAGGCCACCCCTTGAGGTAGTAAAGTAAGGACTGTCGATGTCGTAAGGCAGAATCATTGATTCGATCATAAAGAAAAATTTTAAATTTCAACAACTCACTTTATTTTGTTAATATTTAAAAACTTCTAGTTTTTCATGATTTTTTAAATTTAAGAATTTCTTATTATTTTTGTATTCAACCGAACCTGGAAAGCAATTTTAAAATCAAATGATACGTTGCTTAAACTATTGGAACATAAGAGATTAGTTCACAAACCTTATAAACTCTAAGCTTATCTTGAAAGACAACTTAGAAGCCTCAACTTGAAATAGATGGTGAAAGAATCGTTACCGATTGACTCAACTGAACTCCGTTCATCGAGTTTAATCCAGGTACTTTTCAATAACAAACTCATCTTGAGATCCTGACAGTTTCGATTAATCCCAGTTCCGGCTCTGGCAATTGTCAAAGCGAATCGTTTTTTTCTCTCAAGTTTGTAACGACAATGTTAATGAAGTGACTGATGGAACTGTCATGAGCCAACGGCGGAAAAAAACAGACAACATTTGTGTGAATGTAATGAGTGGCTGTCAACGGCAGTCGGGGAGAAATGCATTGGCGAATAGCCTTCAACAACAAATATGTTATTCTTCAACAAGTTTTTTTTCTAAGAAGAACATTGCACAACAGGAAATCCTTATAATCATTCATTATTCAAAAATCGTAGAACGAACGTCACACACATACAATCTGAATTGATCAATTTAAGTTTATTTTATTGGTTCAATGCCATTATATCATGAAGATGATTCCACAGAGTATAGATTGTATAGAACTAACATTCTATGGTTTACTCAAAGATGAAGACTGGTTGCGTATAAGTCTCTTGAATTTTAATGGTGATTAAATTACGGTTGAATTACATGAGAACAAAATAGAGAAACGGAAGAAACCTTAAATTTGCATCTAATCACAGTTTAAATTTAACATAACTTAATGCCACTTATCTTATACAATGAATATTTTAGATGAATTCTATGTTTTTGTTCAATTGAAAATCAATATTTTTTGTTTTGGTTTTAAAAACAATTCGACATCTTGTTAGCAAATTAAGGACTTCTGATTCTGTAATTCAAGTTGATTCAATTTCTTATTGGGAATGCCCACATGAGCTTGAGTTATGTAAAGGGCGTGGGAGATTTGATGAGATGATCGTCCATTCCTACCGGCGGGATTCGAACCCGACCAGGTAGCGCGTGCAGGCTGAAGAGTGCAACGCCTCGACTACCTGGCCGGGAATTGAAGTTTATCTAGTTAATTAAAATCAATATAAAAATGGTCTTCTATTACCAGCGAGCTTAATAAATCTCAATATGCAGTAGCCTGTCTGTTTACCACCTATTCCAGTTGATAAAGTAAAATACTGTAATTTAGTTCCTTGAACCTTGAGAATAGGTCGATCCAACATCCAATCGAAAATAATCGATTAATCTAAATTTACATTAGTACTGAGACGAAAGTAAATGGAAATTTCACACGATACACTTTCACTTGGGAGCGATAGACCGTTTTTTATTTCACATCCTGAAGCGTATAAAAATATCCACACATTTGCTGTTGGAAAAAATGTCATGATGCGGATAATGCAAGCAATGACGTCAATAGTCTGCTTCTTAATTTGAATTCAGGATGAGAAATGGGATCCAACTCAAATTGAGAATGTAGTCTTCATAGTTCCATCCGTATCGTGGCTAATCCATCATCATCTCATAAAATGTAGATGAGGAGGATCTGCATGAAGAAATACTAGTAATATGGAATCTAGAAAGTTATTGATGTCGTTGACGCTATATAACTATCATGCTTTTGAGGATTTTTGAAGTTGTAGAAAATGTAAAAAAAAGTTTCAATGGTTTATAGTTGTAAATTATCAGTGTTGAGTTCAATTCTGAGCAAATATGAAATTAAAAAAATGCAAAACGTAGCATCATAGGATAAAGATACAGTTTGATAATCATTAAACGTAGTAATCATTTGTCTATGGTAACACTTAGTTCAAGTAACTTGAAATTAACAATCACAAAATTTAAGACGTGGTAAAATCTCAACAATTAAGCACCAAAATATTTCTCGTCTCATGGAGCTATACGGTACATGTCCAAAAAGTTGGAGCCTGTATGGCCTAAAAATCAACTGCTGAGTGTAATATAAGAAACATATTGATGTTCCATCCACTCAATGAGTATTGTGTAATTTATCCTAAGAAAAATGTGTAGTATTGTCCAATATGTGAACATAAACTAGTTGCATCACAGTCCCAATTCAATCCTCAAATTCAAACCTAATTCGGTGTGACGTGAGCTGAATAAATTTGACAAGCTTCCAAACCACCATCTGTTTACATCTTTCTGAAAAGGAAGTTCCCCGACTGAAAATCTGGAAGACAAACACCACAAACACGTTCATTACTCTCTAAGTGGACATATCGGGAATAGATCTGCCAGAAATTTATTGACACACAGGTGGTGCACTATGTACCACTTGTTCACCACTTTAGTGAGAATCACCTCAAACTGGCGGCATTGCATCCATAGGAAGCATAGATGCTATTCCTGGGGAATTCTGAAAGTTTCCAGTGAATGTATTATCAAATTCTTAAGTGAGTTTCTAAACTTGAACCACTCTAAAGTGTCAGCATTGGTTGAATGGGAAGCATTGATTTTAATCATAGGTGAATGCTGACAGTTTCACCGTATCTGTGCCATCTTTGTGGCATGCCTCGTTGATGTGCAACACGAAATCAGCCATGCAGCATGCAACAGCGGGCAAATGAGACAGAAGTACCTGCGCAAGGCATTATCAACAGCAAATTCCATTCCTTTAAAGGTATGCTCCCCCATTCGTCTTCCATTTATTCTTGTACTGTTTGGTTAGTGGTGATTCCCAATAAGGAAATGTCTTCGTTCGAATTCTTAGTTTATTTGGTTGGATGCTGAAGACTTTGTGGACTGAGCTCAGGCACCTTCCAAGAACAAATCTATTGTATCTCCCCGACTGCTCAGTTTTGTTGGAATTTCCTGAATTCGCGAGATTTTGTCAACAATGTAGCCCCAAGGTTCGTCGAACTAACTATGTAGAGAAATCCAATTAACAAATCTGTATCTCGATTAGACTAGAAATGGTATCTTGGAATATTTGGAGAAGTAGCAGGGCGTTTTGTGCAAATTATTAAAAAATACAACCTACTATGTTGTTTATTGACTAACCCTGAAGATTTATGGACACAGTATAATATAAAACAAGAATTTGATTGATTCTGATATGAACTGCTACTTATTACTGGCAGCCGAATATTTTTCATATTCTACTATCGACAATAAAAGTCGACACAAAAGGGAATGAAGATAAACACTTGCAAGAGTAGAAGGAACTAGAGTGGAGGTTGAAAAGTAGAAGTTAAAGAGAAGTGGAGATGAAAGAGAAACAGGAGAGTAGGAGAGGGACAGTAAAATACATAGAGATAAGTATTTAAGTGATGAATTATTCCGGTAAGAGAGAAAGATAAATTTATGAAGAAAAAGATGAGAGTACGCATTGACAAATTCAGTTCTCACAAGGATAAGAGGATACGAAATGAAAACATCACATCACTGTCCTTAAAATTGACGTTCATTTTGTTGACGCAACATACGTTCCCAGACCACATAAGCGATAAGAATCATTTTCCCGTCTAGATTTACGGTTTCCGTCCCATAATTGAGAATATTCGCAATCGATTATTTTTATGCCATGCGAATTGTACGTCAGTTTGATAACTTGATGAAAAAAAACTGGAAAGTATGCGCCATAAAATTACGGGAAGCACATAAATTTCGGGATAAATGAGAGTAGGAAATGAGTTACATAATTCTTGGTTTTTATTTCATTCTTGGAATTCGAATGAAACGTTATGACTAGCAGTATCAGAATGATTCTATTTTGCATTGAATTATGATTTCCATCAGTACGTGAAGATAATATCAAAGGGAATAGAAAATTGAAAAGTTACATTTTGTTTTTTCTATGATAATATTTGGATTACTACAAGAACAATGAAAAAGTCAATTTCAATATATACAGGACAACAGAGTTAATGGATTGATATGAAATCTACTCGTTCTTTTGTTGCTACTGAACTAGACAAGCTCCTTCTACAACTTTGAATGGAATGTCAAATGGGGGAAATAGTGTTTACACGACCAGTTACCGGTAACTAATACTATACAACTGAACTATCCATTATAGTGAGATTCATTTAAAATTGTCAGCACTAATGTATTTTGTAAGGAATGCTAATAATTTCAAGTGAATAGTATACCATATCATATAATATCTTTTAACTATAAAGATGGCTTTGAAGGTGGCAACTTCGCTAAATAATTCCACTCAGTCATTACTCATTCATTCCTTTTTCCTATAAACCCTATATTGAAAAAATATAAATGATGAATGTAAAATGAAATATAATGATTAAATGAAAAATGATATATGTGACTGAATGAACAATATTAGTTATTTTTGAGGGTGTATTGATCAAAATAGTTCCCACCAGACATCTTCTACTATGATTAAATTGGAATTATGAGACTTTCTGTAATGGATGGACAAAAATAATCCAATCAATCTTCTGAACACCATCAACCAAATACATTTACTTGCCCTTTACAACCAAATACCCTGAAACTTGCCGGAAATTCTGCAGCAAAAAGTCAATCCCTAAATAACATAGTGCTGGGTTGAATGCACAGATCTGTTCAATGTTCATCCTTGTTGAAAAACGTTAGCATCAGACATCATGTGAACAAACCCCCTGAGTCAATATAACAATAAAGTTATCTAACAGTCAGCGAGGGACGGTTTCCCCCAATTCTATCAATCGCTCAACCCACATATCTATCAAACACCCTCTGCTCATATCTCTTCTATCTCTGTTTCTGTCTCTTGAACTCTTCTCTCATTTTTCTTGCAAATTTCTATCACTTTCTTTCCCTTCACACCCCCTTTTCCCCCTCGAAAAACAGAAAAAAACGACGAATAAACTGGTGAGACAGTGGCATTGACCTCCATCGAATGGTACACACCTTCTTCTATCTTACAAAACTGGGGGGAAAACTGCAAAACAAAATTTATCGCCAAAACTGTTGGTAGTGCCCTTCAAACCGATAAAAGATTTCAGCTCCATTATGATTCGCTCAATTTGAACTTTTCCAACCAGTAGAAAGGGATGGCACACTATTGATCTATTGTTGTGGGCCTATCTAACATGATGCAATACACATGTGAAGAACGGAAGTCTCAGACAAACTTGAAGATTACATGTTTATGAGAACTCATTCTGTAGAAGATTCATACTTTCTTGAGATGTTGATGTATTAATTGACATTGGAACTATTGTACTTCAAATTCTCAGAATATCTTCGATTCTTCAAATCTCAAATTCAAATCGTACACCTTAAATCTCAGATTCGCAGGCTTACTCAATGTGTATAACAATAAATGATTATTGAAGAACTGTAATTAAACCAATTTTTAGTTATCTGGAATCTACTCACACAAATCAAGGCTGATGAATTTGCGTGACTTCCATCGAGATGAATAATTTCAACTCACCTGAAAGGAAGAAAAGAAATTAGTGACATTGAGTCAAACAAAGCAAAAAATCATCGAGAAAAAACATATTTCTTGTAATCAAACTTGTATCTCAAGTTTCTGAATACACTAGTAAACATTGATACGATAATTCTCCTTCTGATACCTTTGATTGATACATTTCTTATTGAATCTCAACAATTGCATTCGACTTAGACCTACTATACCTATGCAGCCTATCACTTTGATAATAAACGTATTTCAATAAATTGATAAAGAACAATAAATAAACTTAATCAACTTCAATTACTTACTTGATAAACGTATTTCAATGAAGTGCTAAACAACAATAAATAAAGCCACGGAATGAAAAGAAAGAGGAGTTGAGGAGAAGTAGTAGAGGATAAGGGGAAGGAGATTGGAAGTAGAGGTTGATGTAGGAGTTGTAGAAAAAGGAAGGAACGAAGGAGGAAATAAAGAAGATGAAGGGAAGGGATTCCGTGGGAAAGAGTAAACTAGATATGAAAATAGCATGATGATGGAGAGAATTAGTATATTCAGGAGAAGAAGAGTGAAAGAGATTTATCAGTACTAGTAGTAATTGAAATAAGGTAGGAAAAGAATGAAGAAATGAAAGACGAATAAATTATGGTTGTAGTAGGAAAATAGGAAAAACGAAAGCTTTGGGACGATAGAGTAATTCTATGGAAAATAATGAAAAGGAGAAGAAAAAGAGAAGCGGAATAGGAGCAGATAAGAAGCAGGAAGACGAAGAAAACTATAAGAAACAAGAAATAACAGTACAGAAGAGAGATTAAATGGGATAACAATACAAGAAATGTAGAAAACTATAAACGGTGATAAGTAGGTGCTAGTTGTAGAGGAATAAGATTTAATCAATTTAATCAATTAAGAATTAATCAACTTCAATCACTTAGATGATAAACGTATTTCAATGAATTGCTAAACAACAATAAATAAACTTAATCAACTTCAAATCAAATAAACTAATAGGAAAAATTATTCAACTGAACTATTTTCTTCCTACTATATATTACTTGACTTGTTTTAAACTGACTTATCCCAAGTCCGAAAACATACTTTTCAACAAGAATACCGACACTGGCAGAAATGCAGCACCCCTCAATCGGAATGTGAATCACAGAAAAGTTACTCCAATAAAATGTCACTAACAAGGGAAGACGTTAAGTGAATTGAATCGAGGGTGCCGAATCTTTCAGCCAGCCTGGTGGACAGACCCACCAGAAATGGACAGATAGAGATTTCGTCTCCTTATCAACTGTAACAGACAGAATTTTCCCATTTCCCTGTTCATCAAAGATTGGCGAAGGAATCATCGATGGAAGGATCGAATGTTCAAGTCAAGTAAACGTATGGAAATGCATGTAGAGAAATATATCAGGAGTGGTGGCAAGTGGATTTATGATTGAGAAATGAGAAGAAATGAAATTTGGGGACAAGCGAAGTATGTGGATGAAAAAAGGACTGGAAGAGAAAAGACAGAAGAAGGTGGATCTGTTGAAATGTATGACATTATCGTAAGAATTGAAATAATAGGTTAAATATGTAATTAACTCAGATTTCAGTGAATAAATAATTAAATAAGTCTTCTTCTTCATGTGACGTCTCCATGAAGAAGAAATAAATATCGGGAGCACTCAAACTGAATAAAATTTATCAGCATTATCCAACTGAATGAAGAACAGAGTCATTATATAAAACGTGAAAATGATTTGGCATGGAGAGATATGAAGCAAAGAGGACAACAGGATAAATGAAAAAATGATGAAAAGATGAGTAACAAATGAAGGAAATGATTTCAAGTCTTGAAGTTATCAGTATTCAGTTTTCTCTTTAAGCTTCAACTATTAGGTACTTTTCTTCAAGGTACTCTTCCAACTAGTACCATTCGAAAGCAAATAATGAGCAACAACTAGAAAATATAGGAAACTTGGAAAGAAAGGCTTTCATAAAACCAAAGTATTCATTGATAATAGAATACTTGTTTTCATTGTTACGCCTGACAAATCATAAGTGAACACTGTAAGATCATAGTATGATAAAACTAAATAATTGAAGGAACGTATAGAAACAGATCAAGAGACAGGAATGAGAACGAAGAAATAATGAGTTGAAAACAGGGAAGAGTACAATAAACAAAAATGAAAATGATAAGTGACGAAATGACGAAAGTAGAATCGTAATCTGAAGATATAGGAAACCAACTACTCAAGATACAAGAAAAAGAAACTGCGATTGGAAGAGTAGGAGGGAAACGAGACTGGATAAGTGGAGAAACCAGAAAACAAAAGACATCAACTATGTAGACCCAAGTAAAGAGCAAAATAAATAGATAAGAAATTGCTATAAGTGAAGGAAACAGCACAAAGGGTCCACTATTTACATTTTTGGGCGTCGTCGACTCCCCCTCCCCTTTCCCCCCTGGCGGATGAGCAATTTTCCAAAGTCATCCCCTTTTGTATCAATTTCTTTCTCACTGACCTACCCCAATGACTCCTTCAACCCTCAACTCCTCCTACAACCCCAAGGGTCGTGACAGATCAGTCTAATGGAAACGGGATCCGATTATCCAAAATCGACTCATGACTTCCAGCTTCATTTCTGAAATACCCTGACGTCATTCTTGCTTTCCAAAGGTCCTTGGTCTTCAATCGTCTCTATTGTCCGAACTCAACTATTTTTCCACCATGTCTGAATGTCTTCCTACTTATTCATCTAATTTATTCAACATTCAAAATAATGAAAAGATAATTATTCAAATAGTAAAATAGTACTATCATAATAATCCAAATAAAATTCAAATATTAGAATAAAACAAATAGTATTAGTGAAATACCACCATAGTACACTTTTTGAGATCTTATAAATATGAAATCACAAATTAAAAAGTCAGACATGAATAATAATATTGTGCAAATATCCAATAGATTGGGTCCTGTCATCTTGATAACTAACAGGATAGCATGAATTCTCTGTAATCAGACAAGATATGGAAAAAATATTTTTATATAACGCAAATAAGAAGCATAATTTCATGAATTCTCTCTCAAAGAAGGATGTACACGAAGCTGAAGAATTGTCATCTCTAATCATTCATGAAACGAATGCCAGATAGTATTTTATACATTAAAATATCTGCGGAGGATTTAGGGTTCCGTTACAAGTACTTTCTTACTCATCCTCACATTTATCTTTTTCTATCTTGATACTATCTCTCACTTATATACTCTCTTTTCCTCCACAACCCTCTCTCACTCACTAATCCATTCTTACACCTCCTCTTTCTCTCACCCACACACCAACAGTACAGATCACAGATGGCACTCTATAATTGGGCGCTGACCACACTGCGAATCTAATCCCACCAATAATTCAGGACTAAGCTGCTGATCTCTTCATCATCAGCACACGACCGTGACCTAACCTAACCTGCTCAACTTCTACTTCATCCCATCACCCTGACCACCCGAGATCCGCACTCTAATCCCCCATATCTGTCACACCCATATGGTGCATTATTCCGGTCATGATGATTGAGATGTGTGGTGAGATGATAGGAGGTTCGACATCAAAATATGGAGATGTGGGGATGGGATGATAGACGAGAGAGATCGTATAGTGGGCGTGAGATTTAAAGCTAATAATATTAATAAATTTCTGAAATGTTGGTGGAAAGTAAATTAATATATTTATTATTAGTTTCTACAGATGGAATTAAACTAATGAGAGAATGCATTTGTTCAAATTCTAATTAATGTATAATTATTATTTAACGAAAATACCAAATAAATGCTGCAAATCTTCCTGGGCTGGAAAATAATTTTTGGATAGTAGCTCTCATCGAATTTTCCATCTAGCTGTTAACCGTGTTGTCAATATTTATAGTAACAGAAGTCTTCAGGGTGATTTGCAGCATTCAATTGGGATTTTCGTGAAATAATAATTATTTTATTATAAACTAGCAACTAACCCTTGCTCCGCAAGAGTCTAATTAAAAACTTGACAAACTGAAATCTTGAAGAATTTAAAATAGGGTTATAACCGTCCTCGGTAAATTAAGAATCGATATGCAAAATTTCAAGTTAATCAGTCCAGTAGTTCAAACGTGATGATGCGTCATTCCTGAACTTACTATCCTGTACGTGTATAAGCCGATTCTTTCCTTTACTATATAGACCATTATATTCAAGTGTCCCTTCACACGGTAGCCTAGAGGGGACAGGAATTAAAAATTATAAAACAATTATAACTGATTCTTTGGGATAATTTGTCTGTTTAATTTTTATTTTGCATGATGAATGAAGAACAAGAATCTAGTAAACGTATAATTTAGTAACGTATGTTTATCGAATATACATTTGAAACACCAAACACGTTCAACTCGATGATATGAAAATCCATCAGTTATGAAAACGAAACATCCTAGGAATACAATTTCATCTCGTCACACAATCAACGATCTACACGTCTGTGATTTGTCTGGTCACGGGATTATTTTCTATCGTGAGAGAGTGACAGGAAGAGGGAGTGGGATAGATATTAGATAAATGCCTTCAAAGATGATGAAGAGAGAAAGAGTGAGAGAGAGAGAGAGAGAGAGTGAGCGGAGGACGAGGAGAAAATTACATGAATAAGGGATCCTATCCACAGTAATCCTTGGCTAATGATTTCAGAATGGATAACGAACCAATAAAGCAATAAACAATGTTGAGAGGGTGATGAGAGGAGAGAGAGGAAGAAGATGATGAGAAGGAAAAGGATTAGGATGATGACTGAGAGAAGGAGGAGGCAGAGTGAGATAATGAGGGGAGAAGAAGAGAAGATATATGGTGAAGATGATGATACTGTCATAGAGAAGTGGAGAAGGAGGAGAGAGAGAGAAAGAGAAGAAAGAGAAGAAGGAGGTGGTGGAGAAGGAGGATGAGGAGGAGGAGGAGGAGGAGGAGAACAAGAAGAAAAGAAGAAGAAGTAGAAGAGGAGGAAGAGGAAGGAGAGAAGAAGAAGAAGAAGAAGAAGAAGAAGAAGAAGAAGAAGAAGAAGAAGAAGAGGAAGAAGAAAACAAAGGAAATATGGTCACCCGACACGAAGTCGTTATAGTTTGCTAATGAACTGAGAAGTGCATTGTGGTTATATTCAAAACCTAGATGACGGGTAGAGGGTAAATTGTTATGAAGACGCCTAAAATTACTGTTATCAGGGTAAAGCATCGTGACTAATCTGAGAATAATTTTGCATGATTTTATGGCGCTCCACTGCTTTGTCTTAATTAAGTTGTACATTGTTTGCCACCTACGATGTTTCTCATACAAAACTAGAGGGAGAATGAATCTTGTGAATATTCAGGGAAGAAAGATAAACCAGAGACAAAATGATGGTACTTTGGAGGTACTTTAGAATGATTGGCTGAAATATTTTATTTCTACAACTTCCATAAATTTATTTATTCCTTTAATAAAAGAATCTGGTGTGGCGCACTCACACAACTTTCCTTGCCGTTAATAAAATTGATCACCTGACACTAGTGTTCCCGCGCATCTCATGTCTACTATTCCAAGATCTGAGCCAGCTGGTGACAGGACAATAACGCTGGAGACACACGAGGTCTACTATCTCTTCATAGTGAATGATTTAATAGAATCAACAGTTGCCAACAGTTTGAAATTGAATAATGACATTTTCTCGAATTCCGAGCTTATTTTTAATTTTAGGTGAAAATGTTACTGAACATTAATTGTATAGTTCTTCATGCTCAATCTTTTCCGCTTGATTTTTTTGTTTAAATTGTATCTGAAGCCTGGTAATCGGGAATCTAAAATCGATTTTTGCATAGATGGGGCGGAGCTCCTGGAATTTATACAGATATGGGACTCAAGGCAGTTGATAGAGCTTATCATTTTAGGTATAAATTTGATCAAAATCGTTGGAGCCGTTTTTGAGAAAATCGCGAAAAACTCTGTTTTTGACAACATTTTTGCCATTTTAGCCGCCATCTTGTATTGCATTTGATCGAAATTGTTCGTGTCGGATCATCATAGTGTAATGACACACCACACACACACACACACACACACACACACACACACACACACACACACCACACACACACACACACACACACACACACACACAGACCAATACCCAAAAACCACTTTCTTGGTTTCAGGGGACCTTGAAACGCAATACTTTCTTACCTATGGTAATAGGGCAAGAAAAGTAAAAAAAGTATCTGAATACAACTGATAAACGACAAGAAATTTGAAAAGCAACAAAGACAAAAATGAAATTGTAATCAAATGTGGAAAAAAACAATGAAGCAAAAACCTTGATGCTTTAAACATTGATTGATAAAACCAACAAAATTACTGTAAACTACAATAGTTCAATTACAATATGTACAAGTATGCTTGTTCAGGCTAAGGAACAATCATATATAAGATTATACGTTTTCTGTATGCATTGTGATGAAGAGAATACTTAGAATAAAAATTTGAATACTTGACAATCCTGGTAATAGTTGAAAATATTTGATAATTGATCAACTAGCAGCATTTATGTTACAATTATATATCATTTTGTATATAAGATCATTGAAATGCACATCTCTATTAATTATTTCGAGTTATTTTCTGCATATTCTTACTTTCTGATTTCATGTCAAAGTCCTCTATTATTGTAAACAAAAATTTCTTAGTCTAAAATAATTCAATTTGATATTGTATAATTCATTATTTCACTAATTAATTCGTACAAGCATAGACTAAAAAATAGACTGAATTGGTATTGAATCTGTGGTAGAAGGTTATCATGAGATACCACACAAAAAATCTACAACTGAACAAAATAAATATTCTAACATGCTACCTACAACCTACAAGCTACTCCATGTTTCACAGCCCAATTCAAACCCAATCTTCAACCCTCAAAGTTCACTTCTGTTCTCCTAACGCACATCAGTTGCTCACAAGTGGAACATTGCCAGACCTGGGGTGTGGGGTGGGTCCATTCAAAAGAACACAGCATCCCAACTATTTTTGTGGTGGGGCATCTTCACTGAAGCAGAACACCAAAAAAGATATTCTAGGAAGAGCGCCCCACTGGGGTAATGGGCAGAAGAGGCCTGCTGAATGGTGAATGCACTCAAGCAGACAAGTGGTGGTAGGTCAAGAGGTGATATGGAGCAGGATGGTACCTATAGTGAAACTATAAAGGAATAGTGTAGTATATCTGTAACTCTCTGTTTTTCAATAGTAGAATTAACAATAGTAGTATAATATTGTATAGGAACTAGATGGGAGTTACCGTACTCTCTAGCAGCTCTAAGACCTACATAATTTATTGTGAAGAGTAGTATGAATTTTACTGATTTTAGGAATTTTATTGAAGTAAATAGGAATAAAGGAGTACGAAAAAATGTGACATGGAATGAGGCGATGGAGAGAAGTTGAGTACAACAGAAGAGGAATGGAAAGCAGATAACGAGCAGAATAGAAGGCAGAAGGAGAAGTTATGATGAGAGAAGAATAAAAGGAGGTGGAAAAAGAGAAAATGAAGGCGAATGGAAACGAAAAGACACAATAGAAAGATGAAGTAATACGAAACAGGGAGAAGAGGAGAGGAGAAAACGAGAAGAAGAAGAAGGAAACTAGGATGAGAAGGCTAAAAATATAATTTTGAGTTGGAGGGAGAAGGAGAATAAAGGTAAAAACCAAAAAGAAATGCTATGAGAACTAGACGATTAGAGAAATTGAGATGGATAAAAATACGTACGAAAGGAACTGGGAATAAAGTAAATAGAGGAGGAAAAGAAGAAAATATCACTTGAAGAAAGAGGGAAGAACCTGAAAAGAGAAGTCCAACATGGCGCCAGTGAATGGTTTTTATCTTTGACCTTTCCTGTCTCCCCCTACTCGTTGAAAACTGACAAATTAATAGAATACAGCAGCCGAAAGAAGGAAGAAGAAGGTAGCAAAAGGTTGAAGGTTGAAAAGAGATAGAAGATAGTAAACCGCTCCCTATAGTGTGACACCTCTCTTCCCTCTCTTTTGAATCCTCTCTTTTAAAATCCTCCCTGTTCCCTCCAAAACTGTTGGGAGCAAACAAACGGACGGAAGCTACGAGATAGCAGCAGAGGGCATCTGGAAGCAACATTAAAAACATTAGGGTTTTCGGTCAAGGGTGGATCCTGGAATGCCTGCTTTTTAAAAGCTTCAGTTGAAGTCGCTGATGAAATCTTTAGAACTACATACGAGTATACTAATCTCGTACATCTTGTTTTTGAACAATTTTCGCCATGATTTTTCCTTTTCTATATTTTAAATGCACAAAGTTGTAATATGTGAAGATTTTTAATACATAGATTTCACTATACAACGCTGGAATCAGCAAGGGTTGATTAATTTAATTCAATTTTCAACTTTACTGATATTTCAAATTGATACTGAAGTAGATATTTTTGAGAATCTATAACCTAATTTGGCTGTCGAGTGTGGAGAGTTTCATAACCCATATTCAAGCAACTACTTCATGATCAGGACCTGGTTTAATCAACAATATGTATTATATGTATCCTAAATAGTGTACCAAAAACGGAGATGAAAACCAATTTCAAAACGAAAAATTCTTGAATAGAAATTACACATAGAACACTGTGTTTTCAAGTTATAATTTCATGAAATTCATTTCATTAGCTCTTACAGCATTAACAGACAAATTCTTCCAATCTCCACCGCAATTTACGACCAACACTCGATGAAAAATTTATTAGCTCACCATTGAGAACAGCAGAGCACAACAGAAAGATTTCAAAATTTTTATCTTCTCATGAGAAATGAAATTTATAGGTTCAAACTAAAAGTGAAGTTTGCCAGACTCTGCAGGCATATTCATAATAACGCATTGCACAACAGACCTATGATAAATATAGCCATTGTAGAATAGTCTGGAATTGATCCAAAATTGGGTCACTTACTGCTGTGGACCAAATACATAAAACTGCAGAAACAAAACTTTTCATCACTATAATCAAGTCTTGCGCTAGTGATTTCATTAAAATTTTTATCTCTCCCAGACACAGAAGTGATTTTTGAAATACAAAAAAAAGTATGTTATAACTTTTTGATGGACGTCTGTTATCAAATCAAATCATTACTGCACAGATCTAACATGTTTACTTTGTCTATGATCACTGCTATCAAATGTTGCGCTAGTGATTTCAGTACTTTTCATCTCTTCCAGAATCATAAGTAAAGTTTGAAATACAAAATAAAGTATGTTAGAACACTCTGGGAGAAGTCTGGTAGAAAAAAGGAACCGACAAAAAATCTGTAAAGATTGGCAATATGCAAATTTGGCAAGCTTGTTATATACTATTAACGTCATCAAAATTTCTCAGCCACTATCATTATCTTATCTATGTAGGAAAATAGCCTAAAGAAGATTTTATCTCAACCTGTTATTTGGAGAGCTCAAGGTAAACATATTTAAGCTGTCTCTAGGGACTACCTTATTATGAAAAAATACATTTTCAAAAGAGACCTACATGGGAGCTGGACGTTTACAAATCAAGATGTTAACACCTCTGTTTTGATGGACATAGATTGAAAAGACATCAGACAACTTCACGTTCAAGGTTTCTTCTAAGCTTCTAAACTACTGAACGGGTTAAAAACATTCTAAACTGGCTCAATCCAATCGTATTGGACTCTTCATTTAAATTGACAAGAATTGGAAGGAACACTCTAGCACTCTACTGCTTTTATGAAGCTCATTTGAATTCTAATTCCAGCAAGGGATTCTTGTCATGGATCATGTAATTTCCGACTCAATATCATAGATTATAATGGCTTCTCAAAATAATCTATCAATAAGATACGTTCAACTTCCAATATTCTACTTGTTCCGAAAAAGATATTCGATATTCATAAAAATATATTTGAATGATGTAACTATTATATAAGCTTAGAGTCTAGATCACACTTGGCACACCAGTTGATGGGCTACTAAATACTCAATTAGAAATTAGACTAACCTCCATAATGGAAACATGTTTTTAAATATGGTGTTGGTTGACGTTTGATGGTAGACGACTAGCAATAGTAAACTTTCAACTATTCAATAGAATTAAATTTTTACTGGCTTGATTGTTGATTGAAATACATTGCTTGTAAAGCCCGGTCCAGACGCTCAAGTTTAGCTTCAGTCTTTTGCTCAAGCAAAAGTCGGAACATGTAAGTCGTAAGACTGACCATGTATAAGACTGACTAATTGGAATAATTGATTATCAGGGATCTAGTCATGCTACTATCACATAAAACCTGCAATCCTCAACCATTTATTATTATGAATTATAATTGAATAATATAATACTATTTCATTTTCTTCGATCAGTAGAGAAATATTATGATTTGTGTATTTTTATTTGAGATATACAGGGTGTTTCAGAAGTAGTGTCGAGAATTTTAGGGTATTGTACCTGGATGCTAGGAGACTACAAATGTCATATTTGATGTGTCCAAAACTCAGCGGTTATCCTTATAGCTGCCATTTTGTTTTTTTCACTTAAAAATTTTTATCTCAAGAACGAAATGTTGTATTGATCTGAAATTTGGCATGAATATTTATGCTATAAAGACTCAACTATAAAAAATAAAAAAAAATTTTCGTTGAAATTTTTCAAAATGGCGGCCATTTTAAATTTTTGATGGCGAATATCTCGAAAACCGTCCATTTTACAGAAAATTTACAAGAGACAAAAAAGTTAGCAAATTTTTTCACAATTCCAATGATACCTAATTTATTAAGATTGGTCGAAGAATAACAGAGAAATTAATTTTTTTCGTACTGCATGCATGACCACTTTTCACCATTTAAAGATCAATATTAATTTTTTTTATAATTTCATGAAAACCGTTCTTATTACAGAAATATACAAGAATAACTTTCCTCCAAATTTTATTTTACATTGAAAAATATTAATTTCACTCAAATCGGTTCACTGATACTAATGCAGCAATTGCTCAAAATGCCGTCCTTCAACTTGATTACACAGTCTGCACCTTTCAATCATGGACCGTCGAACTGCTATAAAAGCATTTTCATCATCTTGAATGGCACCTGCTGCAGCAACCACTCTTGCCACAAGGTCTTCTTCGTTTTCTACTGGCGTGCTGTAAACAAGGTCTTTCATATGGCCCCAGAAAAAAAATCTAAAGGGTTGAGGTCAGGTGAACGTGCGGGCCACGGTACTGGTCCACCCCGCCCAATCCACCGCTGACGATAGGTCATGTTCAGAAAGTCCGTAACAACATTTCCGAAATGAGCAGGGGCACCATCATGTTGAAACCAAATATTATATCTGTTTGCAAGAGGCACATCTTCCAAAAGTTCTGGTAGTATGTCTCTTAAAAAAGTAATGTACGTGGGAGAATTCAGACGATTAGGAAGAATGTATGGTCCAATCACGCGATTACCTAAGATACCCGTCCAAACATTCAGCGAAAATCTATGCTGATAACCACGCACTTTGACCTCATGAGGATTGTCTAAGGCCCAGACGTGACTGTTGCGAGAGTTGAAGATTCCTTCTCTTGTAAAGCTGGACTCATCGGTAAATAACACATTTTCTAGAAAATTTGGTTGGATAATGTCTTGCTGAAGAAACCAACGGGCACAGTTTACTCTTGGCTCATAGTCGCGTTCAACCAATGAGTGAACTTTTTGAAAGCGGAAGGGGTGAAGTCTTTCCTTGTTTAGTACACGCCACACAGAAGAAGCACTTGAATTGATTTGCTTTGCAACTGCTCTCGTACTCGTTCTAGGATTGAAATCGAATTTCTGCAATACTTCCTCTTCAAAAGCAACATTTCGAACTGCTCGAGGCCTACCAGCAATTACCCTGTTCCGTTCAAATGAACCAACTTCTCTCAGCCGATTGTGAGTTCTTGTGAACACCTTGTCGGAAGGGAGACGGCGGTTTGGAAATGCAGCTGCATACATTCTTCTTGCTTCGGTCGCATTGCCAAGAGCTGCTCCATACATGAAGTGAATATCGGTGTACTCCAGCGAACTAAATTCCATTACAATAATTAAATATTTGTGTAGAAGCAACGTAAGAAAATATTGAAACTGGAAATTTAAGATAGAAATAAGACCTAGGAAACGTGAGACTAAGAAATAGGAAGCACTACATCTGGTTCTTTACTTTTAATGAAACAACAATACTTTTACAAGACAAACATTATCATCTGAAAACCATTGTAAAATCATCTGTTTGCCCATATGGAGCCATACCGAGTTTCAAAGCTTCATCTTAAATACATCTGGAATTAAAAAATTAATATTGATCTTTAAATGGTGAAAAGTGGTCATGCATGCAGTACGAAAAAAATTAATTTCTCTGTTATTCTTTGACCAATCTTAATAAATTAGGTATCATTGGAATCGTGAAAAAATTTGCTAACTTTTTTGTCTCTTGTAAATTTTCTGTAAAATGGACGGTTTTCGAGATATTCGCCATCAAAAATTTAAAATGGCCGCCATTTTGAAAAATTTCAACGAAAATTTTTTTTTATTTTTTATAGTTGAGTCTTTATAGCATAAATATTCATGCCAAATTTCAGATCAATACAACATTTCGTTCTTGAGATAAAAATTTTTAAGTTAAAAAAAACAAAATGGCAGCTATAAGGATAACCGCTGAGTTTTGGACACTTCAAATATGACATTTGTAGTCTCCTAGCATCCAGGTACAATACCCTAAAATTCTCGACACTACTTCTGAAACACCCTGTATAAAGCAAAAGTTATAATTACTACTAAAACTACTAACTCTTGAGGAGACGTCTATACTGTAGATGCTTAGTTGGACCTCCCTCACTAATGAATTCTTCATTATTACTTTTTGGTCAAACTAGTACCTCAAGAAATCTAGCATTATACTATAACAATTTGGACGAGTCACTCCTATAGAATCATGAAGCGTAGGTGGTCCAACGAGTAGGCCTACCTTTACCTTTCTCCATCCTCATTATCCAGTGTTCATTCAATTCTATGCTCTTCTTTTTGTCAAGCTTTCAGCCGCTTCCTATGGATTTATCTTTTGTATAAAAACCAACTATGATTCATATGTATCATATTCATCCTTTGAATGTTTGTTGTGGGATTTGTTTGGTGTCATAAATCTCAATTTAAGAATGTATGCTTCTAAGATGTATAAATCATAAGTTTTTTAATCACCAGTATTATCTACGATTACAAATCTTATTATTCGTATTCATAGTTGTGTACTACGCTGGAACTATAGGCTAACAAGAATAAAAACCTATTAGCTTTTGACTAGAATGACTCATTTGTCTGTTGATTTGAGAAGCGAAATATAGTCAAGTCAACAGATGTATAAAAAATTTGCTGTTTTGAAAAGTGATTATCATCAATTTGGTGTTGTGAAGGTATCAAACATATCTTCAACGACCAACCATGATATTCTTCATCGATTTATACAATACGTACATCATTAAACTTTATAACTTATATTGAAGATTCAAATCTTTCGATCCATTATGTACTGCAAAATAACTCTCATGCCCACATCGATTCAAATACATGTTATCAAAACCCACTAAATGTTTGTTTTCAGCTGAACTTAACAATCCATACCTTCTCCTTGACTTCTTTCTAATGCGATTTCCTTGATTTTTGCCCGTAATGACATCATTAAACCTCCCCAGCGACACATAATATCACTCAATCCCGCCCGTTAAATATTCAAAACATCATTAGAATCTCTTGAATGGGTCTTGAGAGAGCGACTAAAGTTATGAGCTGAGAAAAAGCGGAGGGTGTTGATAGGATATTGTTTTCTGGAAGAAGGCAGGCGTCTATGGTATTATCAGGGCGGTCGGTCCTAAAAGGTTATCACTAAATGGTATCCTATTAGTAGCCAGGACCTTCTTGCTATTTAGGTCAGCGGCAGCGATCGATAGTCCTTTCATTTGAAGCTAAATGATGACTGCATTTCCTATACTTTACTAGCATCACCTTTTTTCTCGCAGGTTATACGGGTAGCCTAAGCTTCGCCTTCAAACTGGCTACGAATCTCATACTACATTAAGATATGATCCACACAATTATAAATGTCTCATTCTGAGCTATTTTATGTTGTGTTCTGATCTGTAATTAACTATTACTGGTGTAACATCGCACCACATATAGACTATCCCGAGACTAAGTGGGATTTTGAATGATAGTTTAAGGAAAATAATCTATGCATGTAAGGAACTTTTTCAACCTTTAATAAATCCCTCTGAGCTCTGACATGAAAGAAAAAAATGAAATTCATGACAGATAGAAAAATAACAAACATGTTGATAATTGGAAAATTCGTAAACATGATTGTATGATTTGAAGAATTTTGAAATAATTAACATTATCAACAGAGCCAAGAAGCTGCAAAACTTGGAATTAAATTATCGAAAGGATTGCTTTGATATAATCTTACATACGACGTGTTACATCCGTATAGGTAAAACTGTAGGTGATATCGAAGGGAATCGTAGTGGAAGTATGGATAGTATGAGAAAAATACTTCTATATTCCATTCTGATACTCTCTGGTAAAACTATAATACCAAGTTTGAAAGATAATTCACGAATTACGATACTTGTATTGCACAAATTTGTACCAATATGAAATATATCATACTATAATAGTTCACCAGTAGGCTACAGTTATTTCTGGATTACCAAAATCAACGTTTTAAAAAAATCTTGAGAATTTTTCCGAGCCTTTTATTTTGAGTTTCACGTTCAAGTTTCACTATCGAGTTAACTATTGATATCTCCTGGCCCTCGAAAAGACATTCATAATTATTCTCCTAGTTTACACTACAAGAGATAAAATGAGATCGTCGTAAGAAGCGGCAAGAGTTTGCATTAGCAGCAAGCTAAAACCCTTATCCTCCAAGCTAGAATCCTCGTTTCGCTTCTTACAGCTACTCAAGTCAAGTGTATGAGAATACAGTAAACACGCCACAAGAACACTACCATAATCATAAATTCTCAAATGAGCCTGTACGAATATGATAAAATAATATTCAAATAAATTATTTTGAATACATCTAACTAATTGTTGATAAACACCTATTTGATGTTACAAATGATTTATTAACCAAGAGAAATTCTTGTTCCTTCAATGACGCGACTCCTAAATAATTTCCTATGTTAAACACGCAGTTGTAGGTGAACAAGCTGTTCTTGTATTCTGCGCGAACACTCATGACTATTTTTAGTCGTGACGTCACACATAAAAAGACGGCAATCCCAGAACTCCTTTGAACACGTGCTACAGCCAACAGACAAGTCTCTGCTGTCTCTGGATGCAAACGACAGAAAAAGATTTTGAATCCAGATACTGAGTTTCACAAACTTCCGATTCTAAAAATCATGATCCCTTCTCTGAGTATCAAGATCATCAAGTACAATAATGTACACCAAGTACAATAACCTATAATTATCAAAGTAAGTATGAGAATTACCCTATCAGATGATAGATTTATTGAAGCAATATAGTCCAAGTTGTGATTTTCAAGAAATTTTATCAGTTCCTTTGAAAAGGGCAAGTGAACTCAAATACAGAAATCGAAGGGAGAAAGTTATACTGTAGTCAGGAAGAAGTTTCTTAAAAAATATGAGTTGATAGTGATGAGTTATTAAATATTTATTTAGATATTCCTTATAACTTGTAAGATATTTTATATTCATTTCAACATATCTTACGTAGAAAAAGAGAATTAGTTAAGAGAAACCAAAAATGAAGACCGCTACAAAGAACAATAGAAAAATATTAATATTGATGAGAGTATAATGAAGATATTTTTCAAACTACTCATGTTTACACTATAAACTCCCACATGGATATGGGGTGGATTCAACCACTTTTTCCACAAGCAAAGGCCTACAATAATATTACTGGGTGGTCAGTGTAGGATAATTTTTTCCAAGAGCTTTCAGAAATTATGGCATGGGTCAGTACTCGTTAAAAAAATCTACAAAACTCCAATAAAACAACGATCTATCATTATCTGAAGAGGTATAATTTTAAAATTATGAACGTAGAATAGAGCAATTGTGGCTTCCAAGGCTCTGCTAGAAATTAAGGAATAAGAGATAGAAAGGTTTTAAAATCAAGTCTGATTATTATGATAATAATGATCATAATAAATCCAAATTACCTTATGTAATTTGGCACTAATTATCATTTGAAACTACAAGGTAATATAGGGCAGTTGTAGCCTAAACTACCAGCTCGTATAGGAATGTTAAATTGAATACAAACGAGACACACAAGATAAATAAAAGATCAATACAGGTAGGAGTAATAGAAAGTGGAGTAGATAAAAATGAAATACTGAGAAAAAGTAAAGTTCAGTAGATGTGAATTGAGAATGAAGGCCAATCACAAACAAGCTCCAGAGTAGACCACGCCTACAGCCCCACCTTCCACTAAAAGCAATGGTTCTGATTGGTCAATAATGAAATGTCAAATTCTGCCGGTAGATGTCAGTAACTACCGGGTGGATACAAAAATATTCTAATGGAACAAATGGAGATGACTGTTTTAACTCGCATTAACAATATCAAATACTCTTTGATAGATGGAAAGTTTTTGATTTTATTGAAATCGAATGATTGTTCAAGCATAGGGTCACTGATACTGGACCCGTTGAAAAATAATGATAGAACACCAAATTTATGAAAACGTTCCAAAAAATACTTGATGAATTGAATCGGAAAATGGGTGAATATCAACTTCTGATTAAATCAGTCAGTAATACTATATCTAAATATTAGTGAACTACCAAGGAATATCCACAAAGTAAGCTCATTGTAAAGATGCTACAATAGAGATAGATTCAATACTTCATCTTAAAGGTACGTGTTATCACTCACATTTCCGGTATCCCACATCCTGTCAAATCCTCTTATCTTTGTCACTTATTTAAGTCTTGTTTGACATACCTGTAAAGAATAAAAATAACTGTTAGCACAAATATTAAAACATTTTCGAACTGTACTCATAAATCTATGGTTATTCACAAAATAATGTTCATTGTGAATAGCATTAATAATTAAGCTATGAACTTACAATTATTGTATACATAAAAAAATTATATTATATAATTCAAAATATTTATGAAAATTTTAAACATGATCTGTACACACGATTCTAGAAAAAATAAATGTTCATGAAGAAGCGTATCTTTCTTACTAATCAATGCAGACGAAAATATATTTTATGCCATGAGAATTTAACAATGTGTAGAGTGTTTGAAACAATATAATTGAGTAACGACTCGAGCATATTGTAGCAAAGGTTGAATTGCCAATTTTATAAATTAATTTTAAAGTTTTCATTGTGTTCCTACAACACTACAACGCATTCAGGTCCAGGGGACGATGGTGAAAACCTTAGAAGATATTATATAATTCAGCATAGACTTAAATGGAAAAGTATCTATTCCATAAAAATTATAATATTTTCTCATTTCAGCTCGTGCTCTTAGAACTTAGAGAAGAGTGTTAAACATACATAGAAAAACATGATATCTGTGATATTATGTGGGTGATACCCGAATATTATACCATCTATACCAAAATCTAATCCAGGATTGCTCCGTGGGTGATAATAACCTGCTTAAAAATAACTTTGTCTCAAGTGGGCGTGATATATTACTCCAGTATGGACATTTGGTTTAATTGGTGGGCTTAGTGGGTTTCAACGGAAGAGAAAACGACAGGAGAGAAAGAATTATAGACTTGTGATACTGATAGAATTCTCACGGTCAACACGGTCCATTGATTCGTGAAAAGATAGGCCATAAGGGAGATCTGGATATTAAGGATAGGTGTTGAGATCGGTATTTTCTTTGTTCTTTGAACGCAGTATGTGGTCCACCAGCTGGGACAACTATCAATAATCTAGATAATGCACAGGGTATAATTTAAGTTAGGTATGCTCAGGACAACAAAACTAGATAAATCTTTAGGTGTTGAGGTACGACCGTACATAAGGTACCACTTGAATAGGTATGTTCGAGATACTTTGTACGGATTTTAACACTTGAAACTTGAGATTTCTTCAACTCAGATTCTAATATCATATATATGAGGTGACAGGTAAAAACTCCTGGAATTTTGTTCATACTATTCAAGTTTTTCTTAATCTTCTTTGCTATATAGATAAACGATACTGAATCTTGATAAAGTAGAACTGAAGCAACACTAATCAGTGAGATGGAGCGAAAATATCAAAGTTCATCACAGTGAACTTGAGCTGAAGCTGCATAGTAGCAGAATCAGTGGCTTTAAAGGTCATTGAACTTGTAATAAACATTCAAAATTGCTGCAACGGTATTATTAATCAAGACATAATCCGACCGTGTATGATGATCGGAATTTATCATGTAAAAAAACTGGACTGACAAGACTGCCAAGCAGCCTCAACTGCTCAAATGCAGATTATAAATGCTCCATAAAATCATACGCAAATTGCTAGTCTCAAATTGATCAAATTATTCTATTGAAAGGTAATAAGAAGGTTCTTCTTTTTTGGCAGGATTGCTGAGATACAATCTTGTTTTTTTATGTAAATAAGAGCCAACTACATGTCAAGCATTCACTCTTTCTCAAGACATGAATGGCCAATTATAAGGACATTCATTGTACCTTTCAAGTAGCTCGATCATTAAATTATTCGCTAGCCCTGTTTTTAACTAATTTGTTTTATAAGTTTGTTATCTGTCTACCCAACGCTGTCAAAACGGTACATTGGGTTGAATGGAGAAGAAGTTATGTGAAGTACAAGTAGAAGAGGAGGGAAGGCAAGGCAAGAAATAACTGGGAGATGGGTAGAAGAGAATGTAGATGAACTTTAAGAAAATGTACGAAAAGAATAAGAAGACGAAGAAGAAGGAGAATGAGGAAGAGAAGAGCATGACTACGAACGAAGAAAACAACTCTATTCAAATAAGAAAAATAGCTCGCTGAATACGCTAAGTTAATGTAAACAACCAAAATCGATGAGAATATCAATTTGGAAACCCCTGACTGTTTATACAAAAAACCCCAACCCCTCACCAAGTATATAGATGGGAATAAAGTGGTGAGACTTGCAGCCCTCTCCTTTCAAAATCACTAGCATTTCGAAAAGTGACTCGACCAAAAAAACACAATATCGCTGGGTGGCGAATGAAACCACAGTACGACGTCCCAAATCGAGAAAAACATCCCTTTGTGTGGCGAAAATGTAGGGGCGGTTTAGTAACCTCACCACAATTTATAAATAAACTTCGACTATTCATAGTGTGTCATCAATTGTGTAATTTGCGGTATCACCGATGGGTAAGGTAACTGAAAAAGGTAACCCTGATTTTATCAGAAATGCTTGACAATTGTGTTTGTTTTGATACTTGAACTAAAACGTTTGATCGTTTGACACACGCTGTGTTGGAGACACAAAGGAAACAACGTTTGTCACCTTGGAACGCCACGATTGGTTTCAAGGGTGTCGATAAAGAACGCGATGATATTTATAGCTCTGTACCTGAGATGTGAGGAGTTTGCGAATAGTGCAAATAGAAGGGTGCTGATAAGAGGGTGCTGTTGAATTCACAGAGTTACAGTTCGATTTCACACTGGGATATTATGCTGCTTCTCATGCTGGAAAACGTATTGCAAATATGTTTTGAAGTAGAAGTGATTGTTGAAATGTTAGAAATGTTAATAAATGTTCCAATGTTCGAGATTTTAGAGTTTACTGACACTCTCTACAACGAATTAACTTTGGAATAGAGATTTTTGAACTTTAAGGTTCTTCTGATATTAATCTAAACTCAAAAATATGAGACGACTAGATGACAAAAGTATATTGCTAGAACACCTTGAGTCAACACATCAATAAAAATTTCACTACAAGACAAACTTATAAATACGAACAAAATATTTTGTCAATTTTTATTGTTTTGAGAACAGTTTTTGAAATTGTAATGCATTCAAATCATTTTTCGTTCAACAATATGGGATTTGGGATAATATTCAAAAAGAATCATCTCCTCAACGAACTGACATAGAAAAATAACGATTGGAATAGTGCTATGATAGTTGCCTATGAATAAAACCTCATTCTTTTTTAGCGGGGCAAATAGTTTAAAATAACAATTTCCTTATTGAATTGACAGAGTTAGGTAATTCAAGTAGACGAAGTGTTATCACTGTGACATATTTCTT